>NW_010389979.1:719-29134 GCF_000710305.1 Buceros rhinoceros silvestris | reverse complement strand
AGAGGAGATTAGTACAGGCTGCATAAGTAGTTCAGGAATGCAAACCAGCTAGACTACAAGCTTTTCTAGAATCTTAAGTGGAACTCGGAGGGAAAATCTATTAACAGGAAAATCATAGACAAAGTGCTTTTCATCTGTCGACTGTATAGAAGACAACCACTGACTACTGCTGCCAGTTACTTGACTGAAATGTTACTATTGGGATGAAAATTTCAGTACTACTGCAGATCCAGGGCATTAGAAGTAGTCATAGGTGACAGAATTTTTCTTGTTTGTTTATTAATATAAATGTGTTCTGTTTTCGTTTTCTTCTGGTTTTATGAAATGAAGTTCAGTGAAAGTGTTTAGGATTTGTAAGCAAGGTTGAGTTGTTTGGATATGTGGCTGGTTATACTTCTGAATTACAGTATCCGATAGGCTCTTAGGGGAGTGACTGCAGGGACGAATCCAGTTTCTCGTTTGCATGGGTTTTGTTTGGTTGGTGTCCGTATCATGATGGCCTTAGGCATAGGATGGGAACCAGGAGAGTTCAAGTAATCTGTGGCAGAGAAACACAGTATTCCAAAGAAGTGATGTTAGACTAATTTAGCAGAAGAGTGTTAGTCACAGAAAATAGCAGAAAAAATAAATAACAAACACCTAAGTGGTATGATTTGATGGGTTTAGGAGCAAGTCTTGCCCAGGGTTTCCTATGTGAAATAGAGAAGCAGCAAGGATCTCACTGTAACTTGAGCTGAGAATTCTTAAGTGACACTGAGTAACTGTTCATGCACTGACTTGCAAATGTAATACTGCATTAATACAAATACAGAAAGCTGATTGCACCTGGTTTACCACCTGTCTCTCAGCAGGCTAAACTCAGTGGTCCCTCCAGATTTTTGCTTTGCGTTTAGCAGGATCAAACTGACACTCTGTTTTGTGGCTAGTTCTAGGTGTTGACACGAAAAATTTGTTGCTTCTGCAAATGTCTTGTTGGTGACTGATTTTTAATTCATTCCTTCGTCGATTTCTGGCTTTGACCTCATTTTAATGCCTATTACACTTGATTTCTTTATGCAGAGTTAATGTATTGTTTCAGCATATAACTTGCATAGCATGCTGTACAACATTCTCGTGCTTATTAAAAGATACATAGAACTCCCTAACAGTTATCGTATCCTGGCTGCCTTTCTCTGTTTACTCTTTCTATTAGGCCTTTGGGTTGGAAGCATATTGCAGCAAATCATGATTCGTGACTTGAGTTTCCTAGAACTTTTAGGAGAAACAGGCCAGCAAACCTTTCATTTCTATTCTCTGATCTCAGGTAAATACAGGGATAGAAAAGGCGTCTCTTAAATGTGACAGCTGAAAGGCAGTAAGGATGGAATTCAGTCTCTGCAGTTAATGTAGCATAGAGGTTTTTTTGCGGCTTTTCCCTAGCCTGGTTTTTGAGTTCCAAGTCTTTAGGGCCTGATACAAAAGCTCCTGAGTATATATGACTGCTTCTGACATCTCTGATGATATGCAAATACTATAAAGCAACAAATATTCTAAAAATCAACTACCCTAACACTGAAATACGAGATTCTGTTATTTCAGGTCAGCTGAGTTGGAAACTATGAAAGTGGTGAATAACATGTATTAGTTAAACTTCAACAAAAATATATTTTGACCTTGTCATGTCCTGTGGGCTTAACTGATGCATGGTAATCTGTTAAACCAGGCAACATGATATTTGTTCTGCTGACAGACTGGGAAAGGAAATATGGTGTGCAGTGGTGTGGGTTTTTTTTGTTTTGTTCTACCTAGGCTGTTTATAATCAGCACTGTCCATAGAATCATCTGTAATTGTTTTGAACGAAAATTTGAGTTGTGCGCAGTAAAGCAGGCATGAGGAGGATAAATACTATGTACTAGTGGAGGCAAGGACTCTGTTGGCCTAAGTGTTACTAATAAGCAGCTAAAACCTGTGCCGTGAGGATGTGTTCAAGGTGACAATCTTAACAGTCATTTCTAAACTTTGGAAACCATGACTTTCTAACATTATTGGTTTTAATAATGGAAGTTTTTATATTTAAGAAGTATATAATGCCATATATTATTCTGTAATTCTAATACAACATTGTTGATATTATTTTTCTAAGCTTGTATATATTTTGACCATTTTGCTAGTTACCTAAGGGTAATGGTGATAAACATCTATATTTGATGGTTTTTATGTGTATACATGTTTTTTTTTCCTTAGAGAATGGTTTTTCTTGCTTTCCCATGAAGTACTGAACCCTATGTACTGCCTATTTGAATATGCTGGCAAGAGCAACTATTGCCTGCAGATAAATCCAGCATCAACAATCAATCCTGACCATCTTTCATATTTCTGTTTCATTGGGCGCTTTATTGCCATGGTAGGTTAGATTTTCAAGGTTTTATTATTTGCTGTAGCTATACATTTATTCCTGAACAATACTTGGTTTTACAATTATTGAAGTTTATATTAATCTCTTAGAAATTAAAGATTAAGACATGTAAGGTTATTGAGCCAAAATATTCCCTAAGAGTTAAGTTTTTTATACACTCACGTTTCCTGGGATAGTGATGCAAGTTAATATGACATTCAATATAGTATTTTATTTCTATTGATGGGATGTGTGTACTTCATGCAAACCGCTGTTTGTCTGAGTGTCTGAATACTGATGCTCTGAAAAATGTTACTAGTATTTTCTGAAAAAGTCACCTCGGTTAGACTTGGTATACCTTACTGTATTCGAAAAAATGAGGTAAAAATGTTTTGTGGAGTACACTGAGCCTTAATTTTATCATGTGTACTTGGTTACAAAGGTCACATGCTGAGGAGGGCAGAAGCTGGCAGGGAGCTGATTCTTTGCCAACAGGTTTCTCTTAAAGTAAAAGCTGATGAGGCATAGTGTATTGGTTCTTCCTCTGGTATCACTGAGTCGGTGTCCTATAGTGGACTCCTGCTCCGTCACATTTCTTTTCTTCCATGTAGTGATGCAGTCATCTTTCCACATAATCATTGTGATGTCTACAGGTAGCTCTCAGCAACAGCTCTGAACACGGTTGAATAGTGATACTAAAAAGAGCAGATAAAAGTGCATTCACGGATTGAAGAGACTGTTGTCTTCTGTTGTCCAGGTCTTTTGTATGAAATCAGAATAAATGCAAGCAAAGTGTAACATAAATGAAAAATACTTTCAGACTTACAGTAAGTTAGGTTTCAGGGTTTTCTTGGTTTTGCTTTTCTTACAGATGCTTCTTGAGAAGCAAATTTGTTCGTTTTGATGAGAACTTCTCTGATTTCAAGGATTTTATGGCCAAATTCCCCATTTCTGTGCTGTCATGAAAGTCTGTTTCACTGGGTTAATACTTTCAGTAGGCTGCCAACTTTTTTATTTCTTTTAGAACCTCAGCAAGCTGTAATCCCATTTAGCAGCAAGGCATGATAAAGCCCATAAGGTGCTAGAGCCAATTTTTTTTTTTTTTTGTCAGGGATTTTTGATCTTTTGCATAAAATAAATCCATTATTGAAATGTTAACTTCAGGAAAACTACTTCATCAAAGTCCAGATCATAGAAAATAACTTAATTCAAGTATTTAATGTAATTAAAAGACAAACATTTATGTTCTGAAGTATTTTTGTATTTTTAATTGAAATTTGCTAAGTTGGGGGAAGGAGAGAGACCTGGGTGATGGTTCGTAATGTGGTTGGTTGCAAGCTCTGTGAGTATATTCATGGTTTCTAATGGATGGTACTTCCTGCACTACTTCCTGGGAGATACCCTCCAGTGGCTTAAAATAGCTCAGGTAATAATGTAAGTGAGAATCATTTTAAGGAGCCTTGATAGGCTTGTAAGTGCAGTTGTAGTTTTTGTCTTTCTCACAGTTCTAAACTAACTGTGACTTCTTGTGGTTTTAAGTGTACCAAAATAACCACGGACTTTTTCAACTGAAATGGGGTTAGATGTAAAGAATACACATCTTACTTTGTAACAAAAAGCTGTTAAATGAGCTTTTATGTTTTGCTGTAAGGTTATCATAGACATTAAATGAGATGATTTAAGAACTTACTTTTGGAAAAAGCAGGAAATTGTATGGCTGGATGCTGTGCTTAACATTTAATTTTTCTGTTTCTATCAGCTCACTCTCTCATGTCAAGCATAGACTAGTTTAAAAATAAATACACAAATAAATAATAAATAAATAAAGTCCTCTGAGAGAGCCTTTTTAAGCTCTCCTGAAGCAGAAGAAAATGCATGCTAGAGCAAGCCTCGAGGGAAGTTAGAAGGTTGAGAAAAAAGATGGAGTCTTGCCTTTTTCTGTAGGAAATGGGCCATTACATTGGCTCTTCTGCTTACAGAATCTCAGCTGTGAGGAAAGACAAGCAATGAATGCCATATGTGGCCTGTGTTTAGGATGATTTTTAAAGAGGTGTTTTGGTGAAGAAAGTGTACTTGATAAGAAAGAGGAAAAAATAGTTTTATAGTTATAGCTGTGGTGTTAGCTCTCAGACTCAGTGAGACAGCACAGAAGTTAACACTCTGTGTGTGTGTGTGTGTGTATGTGTGTAATGCTATGCTTCAGTACCTGAAATTAGCTTACACCCTGTGTGCTCCTGTGGTGAGACAAGTGAGACCGTGTGTGGGGTGGTTTTTTTTTTTTTTTTTTCCAATTTCAGTTTTGCAGTAGAAGGGAGAATCTCATTTCTGAGTTCTGGTACTCACCTGTAAAAAAACATGTGATTCCCAAAGCTCTTTCTGAAGCAGTCTGTGATTGCATTTATAAACTGTTCTTAGAAGCCGCAGCAGCACTGTCTGAAAGATGACTTTGCAGGATGTGTGTTATGTAGTAAAAAAAAGGCAGTAATACTCAAGCAGGATCAAATATTCTGATGAAATAGGACCCAATAATAATTGGTATATATGCAGCTATCCACATAACAAAGAGGAAACTTAGTAGTTTCCTCTTTTCATAGAATTCATCCTTTTATGGGAAGTTTTTTTTTAATCAAAGAACTTCTAAGTTGTAACGATAACATGATTGGATCAATTTTGTCGATTAATCATTATGTTTTTTCTTCCCATTTAATGTAATGTTTTGTTCTTTTTAAATACCAAGCTGCTACTGCTACTTGGTGCTTTTTATGATTTGAAGGAGAAAGGAAAAAAAGAATTCAAGTCCAGAAATACTTAGATAATTCACTAGTTCAGTAAAAGATAAACAGCCTTTTTTCTGTTCAACAGGCATTGTTTCATGGGAAATTTATTGACACTGGTTTTTCTCTGCCTTTCTACAAACGAATGCTGAGCAAAAAACTCACTATTAAGGATCTAGAATCTATTGATACTGAATTTTACAACTCCCTCATTTGGATAAGGTTTGTGGATTATTTTTGTATGTGTGGAATGCTTTATGGATTTCTTCGTTTACATAGAATTCATTGTGCATTTTTTTCCTTTTCATTCAGAGATAACAACATTGAGGAGTGTAACTTGGAAATGTACTTCTGTGTGGATATGGAGCTCTTAGGAAAAGTAACCTCACATGAGCTGAAATCAGGAGGTTCAAATATCTTGGTAACTGAGGAGAACAAAGAAGAATATATTGGGTAGGAAAGTGTAGATGATGAAAAAGTGTTCCATATTTCTTCTGTTGCTCTCGTCTTTTTTAGACAGAGTATATGATTTGTTTTTTCTTTTTTCTATTACTGTGTAATTCTGGGGACTCTTGGTGAAATGGAATCTTGGTACACATAATCTCTTGGTATTTTTTGATCTCTCCTATTTCCCTCTTCTCTTCCCCACTCCCCCTACCCCCCAATAAAAACTCCCAACAAAACAGAAGACGTGACAGAAAGATGACCTGTCTCGTTATTACACGTACAATGAGCAAACAGGTGAAACTGCAAATGAGCAAACGTATTTTCAGTAAATTCAGGTAACAAATCCAGTTGGAGGGAAGACATACTTGACAGAGGATTTAAAAATTGTTCAGAACTTTGTTTTGTCACTGTGGAAATTGAAATTCAGAGTGGTGTATAATATGGTGTAACTTAAACTATTTTTAATCTTTTTTTCTGTTACGCTGCTCTTTCCTGCTTCTATCCTGATCTTACAACTGCCTTTCTTTTTCTGAACCTGTATTTCTGATCCATCTATTCAGAGTGGTCTCAAAGCAGACGCACACAGATCCTTTTCTGTGTCCTGTGCTATACATAGTTTCCACTTAAATTATCAGTCTTCAGTTTCTCAGTGAAATAGTCTCTGTAGTCTATATAGAGATTTATTGTCCTTTAAAATTTGTATTCAGAGCTGGCTTGACCATTTTAATTAAAACTTAAGAAACGTTACCTCATCCTCCAAATCTTAGCTTAAATCAGAAGGTCAGAACAGAAAATGACTATTCTTTAAAGCTGGAAATAGTCTTATGCTGAAAATATTGGGCAACCATAGTTACAGGTATTATAAGGAACAGTATTTCTTACTATTATCTGCCCACATGGTTTTTTCTTGCTCAAGAACAGAGTATTTTCAAATCAGCGGCAACTTTTCTTCCATTGAAAGACTAGGATTATGCACCAAAGTGAAAGCAAATTTTGCCATAATAAAATCATGATGCCCACGTAGCACTACTTTCATGAAAAGGCTGCTGAATTTTTATTAATTTGAAAAGTTAGTAATTTTCTTTTTTTTAACTGTTGTGGTAATCTAAGTATATCTTGCTACTTTCACTGTATTCTGAGTTTGGAGATTTGTGGTCATACTAGTATGGAAGGCTCCTTGTAGTCTGTGGAATCACACAGTGGACAAAAGTAAAATCGGGGTGAGTGTTGCCTCACGCAGTCATACGTGTTTGAACTTCTTTATGTTGAGTGCTAATTGACGTTTAATTTGTGTTTGTTTTTTCCCATGCCAGGCTAATGGCTGAGTGGCGATTTTCTCGGGGAGTTAGAGAACAAACCAAAGCTTTTCTTGATGGTTTTAATGAAGTTGTTCCTCTGCAGTGGCTGCACTATTTTGATGAAAAAGAGCTGGAGGTGAGGTTTTCTATTCAATATTTTTATCCTTTACAAAGGTAATGCGTAGGGAATGATTTAATTGATAGGTCAGCTTGAATTTCTCATCTGGAATGATGCATTTAATAGTTTCTAGAACATGAAGAATTTAATAGGAGCAGTGGGAGTAAATCATGGTGAAGAGCTGGTATCTATTGAATAGGTGTTTTGAGTTCAGCAGTTGGAAAATTTGGATTCCATCCTCAGTGTTAGAAGTTTCTGTGAAAGGATCAGAATACAAAGTTATAGCTTGATCCATTAGTCGTAGAAGACTTTTCCCTCTGTGGTTGATGGGTCAAATTAGCTTGTAACAGATGGCACAGAAGTTGATTCCAGTGTATAGTGATCTCTTGGTTTCACATACGTAGTCTGGGGTAGGTTCCAGGGATTTTACACTGAAGGACAGAAAGTTGGAGGAACCAACAACATTTGAAACCGAACTTTGCAGATCCTCCATATGTAATCCAAGGGCTGATAGCAGGAGTCACTTCCAGGCACCATGTTTAACCAACAATCAGCTTAACTTATGTTCGCTGTTGGGGTTTTGATTTGGAGCAGGGACAAAAGGCTCTGTAGTGCTATGCTTACTTATTTCTGTGACACCTGCCAAGGTTCCCTGTATATCATGACCAGCATTCTGAAAGCTCATGTTAAAGGGGAGTTTTTCCCGAGAAAGGACTTTGATCTATCTTAGTGTTCACTTTTCTGAGAGGCTCTGTCTTTAGCACTTTCAGCTCTCATTGCCTCCCATAACGAGTATTTGCAGACAGTACTTTGCAGTGTGTTTTAGCTGTACTAGTAGTAGCAGTAGCAGCAATATAATACTCGCTATCTTGGAATATGAGGCAAGGTTTTAATGGGAAAGGTAATATCCTTTTTAATATGAAATTCTATTTTGTGGGAAAGGTAGAATTTTTTATTATTAGTCGTAAGAAACTAAGTTTCTGATATGCAGGCCTTCTGACCACTTGACTCCTCTGAATTTTTTTATGTATTTATATAAACTTAGGATAAAATAAAATCTAGCTGCAGAGTAAAATGAAAATATTAGTCCTTTTTTGGAAGGAAGAACTTCCATTTTTGTTAGTGTGTCTCATACAAGAATTAACTCTTAATTTATGTGTGTAGATACGTATGTTGTCAAGTAATCATTCTCTTTTCTAGGTTATGCTCTGTGGTATGCAAGAAGTTGATTTAGCGGACTGGCAGAGGAACACTGTTTATCGTCATTATACAAGGAATAGCAAGCAAATCATATGGTTCTGGCAGGTTTGTTGATCAGTAAAATTTCCAGCTTACTTAGATTTGTTGTATTTCGTAACATAAACCACGTGGAGCAGAAAGATGCCATTGAATGAAGGTCTTCACTGCTTCCTTACTTTCTCATTTTGAGAGGAAGAAAGGAGGATGACTGGTTCCTGGGAAGCATACTTTTGGGTGGGAAATGGGAGATAGATGCCTGCATTACATTTGGATGGCTAGCTCATGAACACTTTTTCTGTGTCTTGACCTTACTGACGACACGATGATAGAGTTTTTTGTTTTCTTAGCAGTGATCTACCTTATGAGTGGTTTTACATGTGCTACCTCTGTACATCTGAAAATCATGTTAAATGTGCCACTGACTGGTTACAACTCACATTTTAATAAAGCTGGCTAAGAGTTATTTTCAGGAAAAAAAAATTCAACAATGATATATAGGCTCCCACTTTTTATGAGTATCTCTGGAGAAGTCACAGCTAGGCAGTTCTTGTCTTGTGATAAATCACCGTTTTATAGATACTTTTGACAAAGCTCCTATAAGAAAATGCGTTATTTCTTAGCTTATTTATATTGGCAGAATAATGCAAGATCTGATGGTATGATCTCTTTTTAAGAAGTTTGGTATTGAAAGAATCTTAACCAGGAGTTCAGGTAACTTCAGTACGGTTTCAACATTTATAGAGCATATTCACGTTGTTATCTGGGTTTTTCCGAGTCAGTGTTCTAGTTGCACTAGTGCCCCCTGTCTTACTGAGATGTTCTCCATCTCCTCTCGCTTTTCTTCCTCTTCCCTTACCCACTGAATTTCCTTACAAAGTGATGCAGCAGTTACAGATGGTGTTTCCTCTCACTGAGACTGCCCCGTGCAGGGAGTTCCACAGTCCTGAAACACCCAGAGCCCGTGGCTAGGCTATTGCTGTGTTTAATCAAAATGGCAATAGTCTTCATATAAAGCATTGGCATTATTTATATTTTAGTGCAGATTAAAATAGGTAAGGATTCTTCTTAATAGCTGTTCCCAGGCTTCACATTTTGACAGTCAACAGTGCATATAATCTGAAATCACTGTCTTCTCCCTCCACCCAACTTTGCTGAAATCAGGAAAGGTAAACTGTTCCCAGTGTGGTCTTTTTTTAAATGAAATTACACTTTTCCAACGGTCTTGTGGGGGTTTTTGTTTTTCTCCAGCTATGTTAAAAGTTTTTTATTCTGTATTTTTAATTTCTGTCCCTAGTTTGTAAAAGAAACAGACAATGAAGTTCGCATGCGACTTCTGCAGTTTGTCACGGGCACTTGCAGGTTACCACTGGGTGGATTTGCTGAACTTATGGGTAAGTAAAAGGTGACCAATACATTTATACTGTAACTGTTCCGTTTGCAAAAGAACCATACTGCAAGTATACAGAGAACAAGAACTACATGTACATCAGCTTGGTTCCAGAAGGGCTATGTCAGAAATCCCATGAATACATTTATAAATCATAGGAAATTAGCTTATTTCTGCAAGAATAATGTTCATATTCATGTAACGTTGAGTAGCACCTAATGAGCTTTGTTGTATCCGAATTGTTTCTTAAGTCGTGTCCATATCACACATGCGACTCGAAAGGAGCAGATTAAAGGTTTTTTTAATCATCTTTTCTAGGAAGTAATGGTCCTCAGAAATTCTGCATTGAAAAGGTTGGTAAGGAAACCTGGTTACCAAGAAGTCACACTTGGTGAGTTGTTACACGTAAACTTTCTGTACCTTTAGTGGTTCTCTCTTCTGGTCTTGCATTTACCAAATCAAATGAAGTCTAGTTTGAATTGATTCTCCATCTTCAGCTTCTTTGATTGTTCTGATGTGCCAGTATTGAAAACTTCTCTGGTTGCTCTGTTCCTAAATTGTGCTACCGCACTGTACACAGTTTGTCAGAATCTGATCTATCAAAAGTATGACACCATCCTTCTTGCCTAGAACTGAGATGTGTTTCCCTAATTCTTTATTTTGGAGAATATTACAAGACCGAACAAAAGTCACGTTAGTATTATGTACAGACAGTTATTAGATACACTTGCTGTGCAGTGAGATTATAAATGTACACTCATGAGAAAAAGTAGCGTCAAAGAAATCACAGCAGATGTTCAAAGCAAGGATTCTTAGCCAAGAATGCAAATACATTTTCCTGCCAGGCTTCAGCCTATTATTGTCTTGGCATTCCTCTGCTAAACTGGTGCTACAGGTGCACAGGTCCGTGTCCTGTATATACTGTGGGCAAACTGGACACATCTTCGTTTTATCAACACCATGACCATAATGTTCATCACACCTCTCAACTTCTTCACAGAATCCTCTGTTTTACCATTTTCTCCTCCGGTGCTGTTTTTTTAAATGACAGTTGTAAGAGTTAAACATCCCTCTTTGTCGAAGATAATTTTGGAGAAAACTTGGAAGGAAGCAGAATTTTGGCAGCAGCATTTTAGGGCAAAGTTCAGAGGGAAAGAAGTGCTGTATGCAGGCATGTGTAGGAAGGAGGAAAATCCAGCGTTTTCATGCTGGATTTGGAGATGCAACGAACCAGGATGGTATTAAACTTTGTGGTGAACATTTATTTTTCTGAGTATTGTAGTTCTCTGTATCTTGGGCTGTCTTCTAGTCTTCAAAAGTTCTGGTTTTTATCTGATGTCATTATAGTTGTCTGTTTCTTGAAGTATTTTTGTGAAACTCTGTTTTTACTGCTCATAGAAATGTCAAGGCAGTGAGATTGCACATACTGCTATTTCTTCATTTCTAATTGTTAGATCAGAACATTTTTAACTTCAGCTGCAGCAGTCAAGTTCTGTAATGTTCTACGTGGGATTTACATAAACTTAACCAAGTTTTGGTGTTTTTCTGCTCAGTTTTAATCGTTTGGATTTGCCACCATATAAAAGCTATGAACAACTGAAGGAGAAGCTGCTCTTTGCCATTGAAGAAACAGAGGGATTTGGTCAAGAGTAGAAGTGGCTCCTAGTCAAAAAGGAGATCCTGCATAATAGAAGGCCCAGCCAACTAAAATTGCACACTTAATTGTATATAAGCTTTTTGTTCTGTACAGTGATCTTTCTGGAACTCTAAAAGTATAATTGTTCTCTGTTCTTCCACAAAGATATGCAAAACAGTTCAGCCTTTTCTACTTTTATTTATTGCCCTTTCAAAAGACCGGAAAAACCCCTCATAAATTTTGAAAGCAGACAAGAGACTTATTTAAAATATATATAAAAATATAAATATATATACTAATAGGCTCTAGTTTTATAGAGCTTTAAGTGTACGAAAGTTGCAGCCATTTATAAGGGCCTGGATTTGCTTAATCTTGGCTTTATTATTCAAAAAAACGTTTAAACTGCTCTGTGTTCTCTCTTAAGAAACATCTCCAAGTTTGTTCTATTGCATGGCTGTTCTAAAAGGTGTTAAAGGCTTAGGCCAAACGTATCCTAAATATGTAGAAAGATGCTGCTTGTATTTGAGATGACAGAATGTGTTGTTCTGTCAGTTTAATTTTTTTAAATACGTAAATAGCTGATATATCCCTCTCCACTAATGTAGCCAAGGTCATGAATAAAGCCTTTACTACTTGCACAAGAGTCATGTACAATAAGATAAATGTGATTTAATGTTGAAAGGAATTGGTGCCACTGTTCTGACTTACTGTAGGAGCTGAACAGAGTATTTTAATTCATTTTGAGCAGCATTGAAATTTGTTTACATATTACCTTGGGTTATTACCACGAGGATGTTAGGTAATCTTCAAATTAAAAATAATAATAAAAGAGAAAATATTACACATTCTCTTCTTGGTCTGGTGTCTTACAGGTTAATGGGTTTTTCTGTTGTTATTTTGATTCCCTTCTCAATCCCTGATGTCCTTTCTACAACTCTGTAGAGTACATTAATGTAAACTGAGCTATAAGGGTATACAAAAGGTAATGTGAACTTTGTTCATTTCTATGTTCAGTTCCAGTTACTGGACCTAGTAAACCCAAATAAAATGGAAGTTACATAAGCTTTGCACAGATAAAAATATTCTTAATTATTAAATACTCTCATTTCTCTTAAGTTCTTACAGAAATTCAGATGTACCTGAATTAAGTAAGTATGTCTAAAACCTGTCATTCTTTTATGTAGGTCAAGTTTGTCCTAAGTGCACAGTGATATAAAGCCATTTTAAAATTAGTCCTGTTGGCATTGAGGGCATTTGCTGAACTGCAAAGATGTGTTTTTAAAAAAAAAAAAACAAAACAACCCCTGAAACTTAACACCTTATTCATGTGAATAATATTAAATGCTACTTTTAGCAAACCGTGCTTCCTTATTATTAAAAACTGTTTAAAATTACCATTTGTATTATGCTTTAAATATTAACTGTAAATTCCATTACATTTAACTTTTACAGAATTTTGTACACACATGAAAATGGTTTCTTAGAATATGATTAAAAACACTTCTGTAACGTATCATATTGCACTGTTAAAAGTGTACATGCAGAAAAAAAAGCTGTATCTGTTCATGTATCTTTCCAATACAGCACCTGAATTCTGACAATTTTATTTTTCTACATATTGGATTCTCTTGAGGCTTTGTATTCACATACACGGCTTCCTGTGGCACCGTTAACCTGTACACAGCTGTAGTAACACCGGTAGTGCAGCAGGCCCAAGAGACTGCTACCTTACATGAACTTTCTGTAAGAATTTCAGAAATTTCCACCACTGAGGGTTTTTTGTACACCAAGTATCTTCTGCAAAACCATCTTCAGAAGTATAGCAGTAAATTAATTTCAAGTGCAAATCCATTTAAATTATGAGTTACGCTAGTTAGAAAAGAGGAAGCTTAAAAAAAAAAAAAAAAGAAAGGCCAGGCAAAAGAAGTGTGTGTACCTTGCCTAAGAGTTGCGAGGGCTACATGTCAGAGTTGAACTTCATGAATTTGCACTAATGAATGACTTGGTGACCCACAACCCAACTGCTGAATTTTGTGAATCTGTGAGTAAGTGAACAAAATAATAATAATAAAGAAGACAGCACATCACAAGAATGTATTTGCTTTATTGTTTTGATAATTTTAGCTGTCTCATAAATGCACTTTTTCCTGTGGGTAAGGGTTAATAAGCAAGGAAGAAACCAAACCCAGTGGCCTTGTGTACATACATGTAATCTATTAATTGGTTTCCAGGGACTGAAAACAAAACACAACACACTGTTTATGTACTTGTGTGTGTGCACGCACGGTTACCTTCAGCTTTGTGGGAATTTCAGCAATACTGCATTGTAACTTCCTCATCCCATTTACATTCCCTGTAACTCGGCTGCACTTTAGGGGAGGGAGGAAGACAAGAGAGGGAACGCAGCAACGGCTGGACATCAGACGAGGGAAGCAGGGAGATACTACTACTTGAAGGAGCTGCTGTGCAGTTCATGGGTTGCGTGTTCCTTCCTTCCTGCAAGCACCTCAGCTGCTCCTATAAACACTCAACAGCCTTTATTTGTTACCAGGGTAGCCTTCCTCTTCGTGCAGACACTTTCCTCAGCAAAGGCACAGAAGGTGCCTCTTCCACAAAGCTGCTAGAAGCAGTTTTGTGTAAGGCGGATGATTTTGTAGCATATGAATGCAAAAAAGTCAAAGAATCTCTCGGGAACACTACACGTCATCCACCCCAGGACTCTGACATATCGAAACCTTCACTCTCATGCTCTACTAATAGAAAAGAATTGCTTGACCATAGTGGAGAAAACCATCTTTTAACTAGTTTTGTGATCTGAGGCTAGAATTAAAGCTCTAGATTGTCTCTTAGCTATGGATTTTTACTACTGACCTGGTACAGGCTTGGTTCATTAGTCTAAGCAATTTATGGCTTTCTTCATCTTCCCCCTGGAGATGGCAATATTCTTTTCCATTAAAGCAAACACTAGGTATCTATAGCCCATTTGTTCTACATTGTTAACACTTACCACGCGTAGTTGACTGCCTACCATTTTTTCATTATTTGGCCCTTTTTTTCTGTTGCATAGTCAATATATTTGGAAGTCTGTAAATATTTCCTATGCTTAATATCCAACTTAGGTTAATTTATTTTTCTGGTGGAAGTTCCAGCTAGAAGAGTAGCAAGAACAAGAAGAAAGTTTCAACTTTATCTCTACAAACAGAAGTCTATGTCCTTTGCAATCGTAGCTCCCTCCTAATGCACTGGAGTATGCTTTCCTCCTGCCATCACAGCCTAGGGGAAGGAGGGCATGTGTCCAGCAAACACTGTGCAGCCACTAAATCCTCAGAATTCACAGCCCCTTCAGGTGGTTCCTTGTGCAGCCTTAATCAGAAATCTGTGGGAGCATCTAATAATGTGAACGTGTATTTCTACACAGAAAGAGAATGCTTGGGAAAAATGGCAGGTTTCTACTTGTCATGGCTCCGTACCTTTTTTCTTTAAAGTTGTGCTACATACGTTTCATATTGTTCTTCATGCTGAACAGTGTCAACACTACATTAAAAATCTGCACAACCACTGTCCCAGCCTCTCCCCTCCAGTATCCACCTGGCTTGTCCATGAAGCCCTTTATTCCCGCATAAATCAACAGACAGGATCACATAATGGAACAGATGTTCTACTTGACAGTTTAACTCAAATGGGGTGGGGGTGGCACATTTAGGCTTCACTTTTATTATCAGCAAAGTAGTATTTGGGGTCTTTTTCCTATGCTGCTCAAACACGAGGCATTGAATTCCCATTATCTTGTTTCTTGTTATATAGAATTCAGCAACTCCAGAGCTTCTTTCTGAACCTGAAAGAAAAATATACTCGTAATAAAACAGTGCCATGGAGTTTTAGGCTCTTCTAGCAGAACTTACCATGCAAGCGCCCAAACATTTCACTACAGTTCTGTAAACTGAGAACCATCCTACAAGTAGTGAATTTTCTTCTGTAGTTCAGGTGTAGTTCAAGTGTAGTTCACACTTGAAATGTGTGGGAATAAAACCACTTAAGTCAATGCCTTCAGTGTAAGTCATTTACTACATAGAGTAAGTTTGTTTGTGTTGAATACGGATGATCAGCTCTTGATCTGCTGTAGTCCAATAGTAGCATGTAGCAAGTTGTCCTGTACATGACCATAACCAACCAACCTAGGGTTTCTGGACAGCAGCTAAGGGAGTGCAAGATGGCTGCTTCTGAGACTCCCTTTGCCTAGGAATTCTGGGTAAAATCTAATGAAAATCTGAATACGTCCTCTAACATCTATATTAAAAGAAAAAACCAAACCTCAGCAAAGATCCCGACAGGGCAAGCAGTGCAGACAATATAAGCCAGATACTGAGAGGTAACAAATGTTCAGAAAACCTACTTAGGCCTACCCCTGCCAAATGCAGAGACAGGAACTCCACTTTCTTTGCACAGGCCAAATTCCTTCTTAATGGACTACGGCATACAGGTCCCAGTGAATTCTGCATTTTACGCACGCACCCAGGGAATAGGGAAAGCCACCTCTTTCAGTTCTGCGCTACCCTTCCAGGAGATAAGGAAATAGGTGTTCCTACCAGGAGACGAAGCATGGCTGCAGCAGGCAAGTGGTTTAACAATATGGCTACTGCAAAAAAAGTCAGTACTGACTGCTTTTGGGTGGCTTCTAAAGAGGCAGGCTTTTGTGATCCCTAGTTTCACGTGTGCCTCCAGCTACTAGTACCTGTCAGAGGAATTGACCAATTTCCTACATACCTGAGCCCAGTACTCCTCTAGGCTATTAGACTCCTATATATTTCGTAAAGCACTGGAGAACAGAACCCTTACTCACATTTCTACTGAATGATGTCACTGAAGGAGATGATAACTTTTGGGAGAAATAGCTCGAGCCTTACTGGAGAGCCTTCAGGTTGAAAGCCCAGTAGTGTTTTTTCAGAGGTGTGAAGTGCAAAATCCTGCCAAGGTATTTCTTATAATTCAGACATTCAGAATGTCACAACACATTTGGATGTTTTCTGTAACAGTTAAAGCATCTCACACAATGCAAAATAAATTAGAGGTCAATCATAAGAAAAATCAATGGGAAGTCAGGCTTTGTTAGTCCTGAAGCTAACCGGATAGTTGATGACAGGTAACTGCAATTGCTGAGGTTTACACTAAATGCAGCATTAGGTCTGAACAAGTCTTAATGGATTACCCCTCCTGGAAGGTGGCAAGCATCCAAACCAGGATCCTTCTGAGAGGTTCCGAAGCATAATTAAGTGCCTCATGTCACCTCACAATGGAGGTTGGCTGTCAAATATACATTAATTCCATTTGTCTCAATTCAGACAGTCTGAATCTCTCCCTACGGGCCTGGGAAGGACGGCGATGTTCAGTTTTATGGATAAAGCAAGTATTTGATACATCCATGCTTTTTTCTTCCTCCCGTTCATGTGGGTTTTTTAGCTCTTCCAAAATATCATTTCTACCTTTCCAGTTTTAGCCATATGAAAAGTGAATCTGTGCTCACATAGACACAGGTTAGCTCAGGTATCTGCCTTAACTTCAAGAACACAGCTGAGAGTGGCTTGTTGTTAGTACTACAAAAACATCATGAAGAATAACAGTTCTTTATTACAAACAGAGTATTTCCAACCATTGTGTTCAGAGGCAGTTACCAACATAGAATTGTGTGTGTCTGGATGCGATCCTCTATTGCAGGTTTAGAACTACAATTTACTCTGAGTTAACTTTATAAAACATTCCCCTGCCACAATGGATCTCCTACCTGTTTGTCCTCCTCTGTGTGTGCCGGATAGTCCTTCGCTTTGCTTAACCACAGAAGAGCCATCTTTTTATTGTTTAACTTCAAGTATGTCTTCCCCAAAAAGAGCAAATTTTTGCTGTAGAAATTTGGGTCAGCTGTATAGAAACAGGAGAAAAGCTTTAAATACGAATGAGCAGCACATGATCACAGCCATGATGTGTGACTCCTTTAAATACTTACAGCCACATCCTTTAAATAGGATCTTTTCCTTCAGAAAAGATTAATAGTACTTTGGCTTTGGATCAGAAGGAAGCCAATGTAAAACTTTCACTGGCTAGATTTTGGCCTCACACAGTTACGTTAGCTAGCAGCTTGTTAGTTAATAGACTAAATGAAACTAGAATCCTCACAAAGAGCAAAGTGGTGAGCTTAATGCAAAACAGCTTTGCTTTGCAGATTCTGTGCTTTTCTGTACCTAGTAGGTGCAACAGGCAATGTGAACAGCTTAGCAAGTACAGGCACGTGTTCTAGCCTCAGACCACACACCTACAGATCTTGGCTTTTGCTGCACAGGAAGAAAACTTAAAACTGTTTGTACCCACATTTAACTTTTTTTAAAGAGAGATTTAAGAAGTTGCTTTTATAAACATGCTTTGGCTATCAATCACTGAAGAGCAGACTTGCCAACTGTCGATACCTGTAGAACAGGCTTTCTCTGCTGATCTAAGGTCAACATTCAAGATATATGGAGGGGTTTTGGGGACAGATTTTGAGATTACGTCCACCGTTCCAGTTCACAGATGCATTACTTGACACCCAGGGGAAGATACACAATGAATTTTTCCTTTTCATTTCACTGACAGAACTTTATACAACTCCTTCATAGCACATTGTCTTCCTTTATCTTTCAGCTAGTCAGTTTTGCTTATGGCTTCACTCCTGGAACATAACAGGTCCCTAATTTCTTTTACACATGAGCAGTTTCAGTGCCATTAGATTGGCATTCAAATCCAAATAGCTTCCGAAATAAAAAGTGTGCTTTCTCTGTTGTTCTGCTTAGAATATAGAAGACCTTTGAACTTTAGGAAAATGTAGAAACAGTGACATAAAATTCCTTTTTCGCTTGCTTCTTCCCCCTGCTTTCCACTTGAATGCCTTGTGGAAAACTACTTTGTTACTAATGGAGGTACAAATTTCAACAATACTAATTCTGAAAAAACCCTCATGTTACACTCCAAATGATGATGTTAAGCACGTAACATACTTCTGAGATTCTCTGATGAAACATTCCACTGAAACAGTCTAGTGTGCTGACTAGCACAACAGGCTGACATGTTTATCAGCAGACCGTATGCGGTTAAGATAATATCAAAAGCTAGGGGTTTATTCCAAATCATCATTCATAAAAGGTATTATTCTGTCAAAAAAAGTTATTAAGTATTACCCTCCTCTGCCATGTGGAAGTAACGCAGAGCCTGCAAAAGATGAGATTGTAGTCTTTACAATGGAGGAATAAACTGAACACAGCAGTTAAACTAAAGCCTTCCTGCAAAAGATGAGATTGTAGTCTTTACAATAGAGGAATAAACTGAACACAGGAGTTAAACTAAAGCCTGTCGCTGATGCTTAACAGATACAGGACTTCCTGTCCATGGTCTTATTAATTCAGCATGCTACTGATGGTTGTCATTCAATGCACAGTCAGATTTGACATCTCAACAGAACTAGTACTTACCCAGCTATTCCCCGGCCACTTCCTCCATAAGTACAGTACCTTGTATTTGTCCCTAGCAAACTGGATTTTTTCCAGTCTTCAACTTGACGAGATGATTTTGAATTTTATTTCTGTCTTTGAGCACGTCTGCTGTTTCCCCCAGACAATTCTCACATATAAATGTAATACATGAAACAAATCTTATGATTCAGCTCATTAATATTGACAAATACTTCAGGGAGAACTGAATCCTGCAGAGCACCAGTTACTGACCTCTCACTTGAGAATAAACCTTTATGAAATCCACACATATTTTTCAACAGCTTTCCCATTCTGCGCATCAGAAATTTCAGTCCATTCCTACTTGTCCTGACATTACTAGCTGAAGGGAAAATACTGTCAGAGAACTTGTGAAGGGTGGATCTATCTACAAAACAGACCTTGTACTAAAACCACCAAAGTCTCACTAGTGTGGCACTACAGGGATGAGTTTGCTTCTTCAGCCGCCTTAAGTGCTACAAAACTCAGTGCTGGGACTGGCATGATTCTGCCGTATTTGAATTCCTGGCTGACGCTTTGTATCCTTCGGAGAGTGTTTTTCAGCAAAACTTACAAGTTTGACATTCCATTAAAAAGTTTTATTTCTTTTTGAATCAGAGATTAAACTGCTTTCTGTGCCACAGCAAGCAGCCTTCTACAATTACTTGCTAGTGACTCCTGCCCACCCCCCACCTTAAAAGAATAAAACATAGTGGGCCAGTTATTGGTTGATCTAAACAAGCAAAGATTGTTTAAGATTGTAAAACTGTAAGAGCTACAGCAAGCTTTCCTATTACCAATTTAATTTTCAAGTTTCTATGTATGTACCAGTGTTTAAAGATGATGCATACTGTGTTGGATACCCTAGAAGACAGACATCTGGACAGTACATTTGAGGGTGTATGACCAGAAAAATTTTCATAGCAAAGATGAACAAAATTAGTTTCAATGGGAAAAAACCCATACCGTATGTAGCCAGGGGATGATAAGGTATTTTTCATGGTAAGCAACAAAACAAGCAGTTGCTTTTCACATTTAATATACAGAGAAACATTCCAATAGTCCTATCAAAGAAGTACACAGTGTATCACCCACCATATAAATCATCAGCACTAGATCTAGTACAGGTCACAGCAACAGATCACAACGGTAAATACAAACTAAGTTACATATAGCTTGTTATTTTCTACTGCATAAACTACATGAAATAATGTTCACTATTCTGTGTTAGCTACAGATGAAAAAAATTAAAGATGTTTAATGTTTTTAGATAGCCCCCACTCCCCTGTTATATTCTGATTTTACTGATGACAGCTGCAAACTGCTAAGTCTATGCTTATTCTGTAAGCAGAGGTCAGCTTTGTCAGGAAAATCAGTAAAAGCATTACAGCAGTTTTCTGGGCAGAACAATAAGCTGTGAAACATTTTTATATTGTACCTCTTGGAATGTGGAGGTTGGTGGCGTGGCAAATAGCGCTGCAGCTATTTTTCTTTGGTACCATGGCATTTCAGCAAAGGAGTAACACCTGAAGCAAGAGGAAACATTTGTATATACCCTTCACATTTTTCTTTTGATTTTGAGTAACATTCTCCTATCTTGGATGTCATAACTGTTGTTTCCAAGAGTCACAACAACTCCAGTCACACTACGAGTTTTGTGAGCAAGTACTTCAAACTGCACAACAAAACAAGATGTCTGAAGTCGCTGAGTAGTCCTGCTAAACAAGTTCTGGTCAGTCTTTTACTGGGAACTGCTATTACATTGGACGAAACCGGGGACAGTTATTAACTGTGAGACACCTTTTAAGCTTGAATGACTGTAACAATTTCTGTGTATTTGATATGGTTCTAATATAGTTGCAAAACCAGGGCACAACTGAGTAATGCCACTGCCTTACCTCAACACTATCCTGTTTTTCTCAATTATTAATACAAAGCAGATCTGCAGTTCATTCCTGAAAGACTCTCATCTACGAGAATAAAAACTAACCCAGGAATAAAACAACTGTTTTGGGCTAGGCCGTTCTACACTCTTTTCCTGTCTACTAAATAACAAAGGTAATCAGTCACCTATCTTAGAGATGCTAAAAGGATTAAACATTTGTTAAGTATTTAAAATATGTAGAACATTCCAGGTGTACATGTTAAAACGGCACTATTCGCTTTATTACCCTCCCTCAACGAACAATAAAAATATTATTCACTGTAGGAAACAGAATGTTCTATAGGACATGAAAAATAATTAAATGCAAATATGGCAGCGTTCAGTGGAGAGGGGGGCAAGACATGGAATACGCAGTTTGAGTTAAAATTTTGCCGTCAAATGTGCCTTATCAGAAATGCCAGTAAAAGACGTTCAGTGCAGGATAGACTAGAAAGAAAAAATACACAAGAATTGGCTGATACCAAATCCCATTTTCAGATGAAGATGCTCTGGGTATAAATATACTCATTGGATTATACAATATGGGAATATTTTACTGCCAAAAGCAGTAATAATCATCTCACATTTCTGATCAGCTTTTCTAATTTTTGTTAACGATGCGTTAAGTACTTTCCAGAACAAGATTCTTATCTCAAAACTGACCGTGAGGCTCATTTCAGTTGGTGGCATACAGTTCTGTTTAGACATTGCAGTTGTTGGGACACATGCAAATGAGTGGTGAATGCTGAAAAACCGAAGTAAACTTGTAAATTAATAAAAAACTCTGGAGCAGTAGATGGTAGTTTACGCTGATTCTCAAGAGTCCAGAAAAACACATAGAGAAAGTGGCTGTGGTTTTTAATATTATTTTTTTAAAGCTACAAATACACTGGCTTTATTTATTTTCAATGTCTCAATTTTACAGTAGATAACTCCTGTAAAACAATGTAGCAGCTTTGGTCTCCTTCAAACAAATAACCAGAGATGCCATCTGGAGTCTCCCACTAACACATAAGAGATGCTGCTGTCAACCCCGCCGCTTCCACAGACTACTGGTTAGTATGGACAGCTGCGTTTCAAGCCCCTTCGCCTCCTATGCAACAGTCATTTTTTGTACCAGTATCACTGACCAGTAAATTCAATTTCAGAGGTTTTTGTTAATGCATTTATAAGCTGCCTTTACTTAAATTTCAAAATACAGTATCATGACAAGTAATAACGGAAGTATTTTAGGAACACATCTCACATCTCACTCACAGCATTTCACTATACAGAGCTTGCATTAAGTTGCAGCCATCACTGAAGTTCAATGTAAATTGTGTTGAGTTTTGTCTCCATTCACAGCAATAGAACAAAATGAGTAGTACTCACAATCTCTGATGCCTTCAATGGAAATATACTTTGCAATATTAGTTTTTAGTAGTTCCATACAGTAAAACAAATAAATTGAATGAACAATTATCTTTCATCTTTTTGAACTGCATAAGAATTGACAGACTTTTTCAAGGCATGATGTCCTACACCCATTCAACAGGTTTTCATGTTTGCATCAACTAATTACCAGCCACTGAGTTATCCCAAGGATTCCTGCAATTCATGTAAGGCATTTTGTATTTTGGCATTTTTCTTCGCCACAAACTAACTTTTGTTTGAAAATACGTCTTACCAAATGCCTATAAGATGAATTGTTGTAGCATCTTTTGGATTCAGTTCAACAGCTCTCTAGTGAGGGGGAGAAAAAAAAAACCACATGAGATATAAAAAGCTGTTCTGCCCCATTTGGATTAAAATACATTAAAAAGTTATCCTACTGTTAATTAAATCAGATGAACAGTGTGTAGAATTTCAAGGTGATACAGTATTTATTCAGTCCACAACTAAATTGTCTCACCTGCACAAAACTGAAGACACTGACAGCTTTCTAAGGACTTCTGTTTAGCAAGTCATTAAGAGTTTCACATGAGACTTGGAGTGTTCAGATTTTGATACAATTTCTGCTGATGTAAAATTAGTAGTCCTTTATCTTCTCCAGTGTCTTTGTCCTTTGCTACTACGCAATCCACAGTTAAAAGGACAGCCACACCTCCATTTCTCAATAGCACAGTTACATCTACCTCGTCCTAAGAGGCATCAAAAGCATTTCAGCTATTTCAAGACTCCCTTCTTTAGTGCAGGAGAGAATTTGTACTCCTTGTTCCTGGAGAATTCAGGACTGCCACAGTAACCCGAAAGAGAAAGTGTCACCAGATTTGAGCAGAAGAACACTTGCAAGTCTTCACCCAAAAATAGTTCACAACTGTCACACAACCTACATATACAAAAAACTGTTTACATTACCTGGAAGTGCTCTTTGATAACAATGGCATTTCCAATTTTAGTCTTGATTCCTTCAAAATCTCCAACATCGCTAAGACAAATTCCATACCACTGTAATTGAAAGAATAAAATATATAATACAGCACTATATCTATTAGTAGTAAATTAAAAAAAAACAACCAACCACAGAACAGCTGCCATCACCACTAACAACAATGAGCAAGAAGTATTTGTTATGAACAGCTCAGGCAGCATCAGAGCAATCTGCTGGTCCACACGCGTAAGGAAATCTACATCCTCTTCCTATCCAAGATGCCAACACAATTGACTACACTTTGTTACCTCGCTGCCTGTCAGAGAAGCAGCACAAAAAAAAAAAAAAAAGAGCAGAATGAACCCAGAGTCTGAAGTATTTCCAGTGAAACTACAGAGCTACTACTGTGCACAGAAACAGCGTGCTGAATGTGGGCTGCATACAACATGTTTAAGGCTACATCAGAGAAGGTCGAGCTGATTACGTCAGCTGTAATCAACCTGAGCAGTCACATCTTTCTACAGTCCTGCAGACATTTAACCAGTTCCTGTGGCCTGTGAAAGCGTGACCTCAGATCTTCCAAAAAACTTAGGGAAAATTAGTGGTGTCACTTATTCTCAACTGAAAAGTTAAATTAAGTTTAAGTTTGCTGAAACAGCACAATGACATTTGTTCCAGTTTCTGCTGGCAGAAATCAAAGAACAGGATTTCAGTTAAGTTCTTTTGCTTGGCTCACCTTGTGTGCTGCAAAATTTGATTCATTTTTTTCAAGTGCCTTTTTTGCATACTCAAAGGCTTCATATGCCAGTTGTCTTTTCTCCTCTGCAGAAGTACTGCTAAGCTGAGCTAGATCTCGTGATGCCCGTGCCAGCCGCCATAACAACTCTGCGTCATCACTAGTTAGGAACAGAAACACCAACATTTTAAAGCAATAATGGAAACAAAGCAAGCAAAGGTCTCAACCCAGTCTTTCAAGTGGGCAATAAGACAACAGCAATTTATCAGTTATTGTACAGTATATACAACCACAAGGCAACGAGTTACAAATAGAAGCTTCCCTCCATTATAGACTGACTGACAATACCTTCATTCTGCCATTCTGGTCTGTGACGCAAACATAAGAGACTCTGTCTTCTCAAAAAAGATGCAGATTTAAAAAACCCAACAGTACCACTCAAAACATCAGAAGGAAAACGAAGCCTACTTTGTTCTTAGCTAGACAGTATTTTTTCCAGCATTCCACTGATTTTATATTAATGTTTGCTAGGAATGCTTAAAATATTAAACATATTTTCCCTGTAATTGTACCTAAACAATGGAATTCTTCCTAGAACAGTGAAAAGACATAGATTAGCCATACCACCACCACATAAAGCTGTACATTTCTGTATTCGTTTATAACACTGTATCCAATGGTGTATGGTATGTTATAGCCAAAGATAAGGGATTTTATGGTTTATGATTTTATTAATGCATTGCTTTGAATCACTGCTTGCACTTTACTTTTAGCTAACTACTTTATTTTGGCTTACTATTTTAATAGAAACTTTAATATTAAATTTAAGTTCAGGAAGCCTTTCAGAGGTTCTGCCTATCTGGCTATGAAACTCCTCTACTCCCACCCCAACAGGAATACTGAAGTCAAAACTACCAGAAAACTGAAGTATTAAGAAGCATACATGAGTGACTGCTAAACTTAAGAGTATCAATAAAAGTCAGGTTTGTTCTTGGCAGTAAAACTGAGTCACTGCTTACAGGGCAGCAATCCTGCTCTACTTGACACAGTGACACAGAACTAGCAGACTAATTTTTCAGCCAAGCTGCAAAAACATTAAGTACTCCTACTGAAATCATTACTCTTCATAGAACGATTAGTATTGTTATACACCTAGTAACAAGCTTACACCTTGCTTAGGACAAGCTTACACCTTCCCCTTACAGACTAGGGCCTTCATTTAGCTTCCCAGGCTTCGTACTTGCATCCAAGGGAAGAATGAGGGAAAAAACAAAACAAAAGAAAATAAAAAACAAACAAAGAAAACCGCACACACGAACTGAAAACTACTAAATGCAACTGAACAGTTGATTTCCTTCAGAAATTTTCTAGGAGTGAGATGCCTTGTCTCCTCCAAAGGAATGGACTCTTCAGTTTGCAATGCATTTTCTGTTTTTTCCTTAACCAGCTTGTTCCAAATCACTTATCAATAACATTTTGTGCAGTTAGGGCATAACTCATGTATGAGTAAAGAGCTTTTTTGTTCAGACTCAAATCCTAACAAGAGATAAACCAGAAAGAACAGCTGGTCAGCAATAAAAAAAAAAATGAAATGGTAACTCTGAAAAAATGTCCATACCTGAATTCTACTTACTTTGATCATTTAGTAATGCATAGACGCATTATGAGTTTTTGCATTATATTATAAAGGATTCTTAGAGTAACAAAACAAACAACCAAAACCCTCTCCTTTGCAGGACTGAAAAACTTGAGAGCTAACCCTCACCTTCCACAGCTACCAGTCCTTTCTTCATTCATTTTTTCATTAGAAGGAAAAAGATCAAGAGTTCTTCTTCCCCACTTTCATAAGGGTGAAAGCAACGTTCTCCAGCAAACCGCAATGAGAACATTAGTTGAAAAAACTGACACAGAAGAGCACATAAAAGAAGTCACAGTAATGTCTCAATGCAATCAAGTACCTATTTTTATGCTGAACCAGCAACTGATACAGCTTTTCAGTTTCTCCACTCCCATACAGGTAGTCTGCTTGCTCTATAACTTCTTCCACTGAAGAAGGAATTAACATCATGGAAACAGAAGAAAAAATTACGTGTAATTAGGACATGATAGCATAAAAAAAACTATGTTAGAGCAAGACAACCTAGCTGAAACACAAAGAGCAAACAAAGTAGTTCCTGTTTAGGCCACTATTCCAAACACCACGCACAGCAGGACTGAATGAGCTACATGTACAGTGAACAACAAGGAAGAGAAGCAGTGCTGAATACATGCCTCTCTCATGAGACTATGAACAACCTTCAGCAACAGTCTGGATGCCTAATGGATTAACATTCAAAAGTGTCTTCCTCAACACATCAGACTACTAGAAGCAATTTGTTGTCATCTGTGAAAATGGCAGGAAAAAAAAAAAGTATGAAAAATATGACCAGGAAAGCAAGTGCAGTAGAGAGCTGAGCATAGTATTAAAGTTCTCTAGTATAAGTACATAATTCAAATACAATAATAAAAATGAAAAAAAAAAATTTTTTTTAGAAAAATATTCTTTAATCTCAATATGGTTCCTTAGTTTTTTCAGAATATGACTGCAGATTGAGTGGGTGCCATGGTCTTACTCCACAAGCCAAAATGAAACATTACTCAAAGGTTTTCTAAACCAAGTCCTGAAGATTTTCACAAACATGACTCCAAAAATATAGTTCATCTACTAAAACTTCTATGTGTTCAAGATACTAAAAGCAAAAATAATTTTTTAAATTAGGATTGGCTTTCTAAAGTATCAATTTATGAACTAAGAAGCCATTGTTCTTATGATACTTGAATTCTTTTTCTAGAAAATACTTTAAAACACAACAGAGATGGGAGAGTATGATTTCTGGAACTGCCTGAATACAGCAATATATAAATAAATGTAACAGGTATATAGTATATAAACAGCATTCCAGAAAAGGAAATATCCACCAGCACACAATACTGGATTCTAACATGAGAACAGATGGAATTAAGAGGAAAAACACCCAAAGGGAAGCAGGTTGATAATTCTGGTGAAGTATATGACAGTACAGAAGAATGAACTCTGAGTTTACTCTCCTGCCAACATTAAAACGTGAAAAAATTACCTTGTCAGTCAAAAGTCTTGTCTAATTTCTCACACAACCTTCACCTATGCTTATTGTCTCTTTGGTATTACTCCTGAGTCCATGATCAGACTTCTAAGTCCAAACGTAAGCTCTATCCCCCTGCCCCTTCTTCATCGTGTTATTAATCTTTCTTTTTTCAAGTTATCTACTGAATATGGCAATCCTGTTTCACAGCAGCACAGTTTTACTTATAGAAGAAAGAAAAACATTGAAGGCTACTAAGCACAAAAGCCTCCTCTTCAGCTTAAAAAGATCCTAGAATATAAGCCATTAAAGATCAGGAGAGGAGTCTGGATAATTTTTAACCTGCCATCTCTAAATGCTTTCTATCAAACATTTCAAAGATAAGATAACAGTCTACCTGGACTTTGGATTTTAATGTCCAAGATTAGCCTGATGGTACATCTCCGATACTACCTTCATTGTTATGGCTGCTTGTAGAGACTCCCTGAACACTACTAACTCAAACTTCTGAATACAATTCCCATCAGGTGTTTCAAGTGTATTATTAAAAGTTTATTGCTTTAAGGGTATTTTTGAGGTATTTCTTTTTTACTCTTATTTTCTGTATCTACTACTTGTCTTGCCCAGAAAGCCCACTAACATTGCTTTTCTTGACAATGTAAATGCCAGGTTCAAGTAAGAGCACTATGAAAGACCAGAAGCAACTAAGCAGTGTTATTTATGTTTCTCATCGGAAATTTTCTTATCTGTGTAGTGAGTAGCTATCTTAAATCTCTTCACTGAATCTCCTTCTACTACAGCAAATGAACAGTTCCTTATCCGTTCAAAAGCCTACTGTCTGAATTTTTATTTCTATGAGCATAAACATCTAAGGTATCTCTCTGACACACAGAAACAGGTTATCTGGACTGACTGCTATCTAATCTACAGAGTAAGCACACATTTCAGCTAGGCTCATTCCTCATTCAGATAAACTTACTCTCAAAACCCCTTAATTTACCATGTGACAGACAATTTCTAAGTCTGCAACAACACTGCTTTTTAAGATAATTTTACTTCCAGTAGATTCAGACCTTCAGAAGGACCTTTTATCACTTGTTCTATACTTTTTTGGTAGATGAAGCATGGCTTTTCTTCCTCTTTTTCAGTATGACACAAATACAAGACATTTCTTAATTCTGTCTGAAATCCAATCTCAGTGTTGCTCAACTGGATTAAATGGAGGTAGCGCTGTGTTCATATCGAAAATCTGAACTAAGAATTCTAGACTTGATTAAGGCTTGGTCTGCATTCCTAACTGATCCATCTCTTTCTCAGTCAGAATTATTTAAAGCTTAGGCAACAGGTCAGGTAATATACACCTTGTGCACCTGTTATATCCCTGCCTGACAGGACGAACTACTAGATCTGCTTTCAGTGACACCTGAAAGAATTACTTGTTAAAACCCTACATCAACCCAAAAGCATACTGTCATGGAAACACACTGCATCCAGTTTTAATGGAGAAAATCAAAAGCAT
>NW_010389979.1:0-631 GCF_000710305.1 Buceros rhinoceros silvestris | reverse complement strand
TCTTTCCTTGTATAATTCTAGCACTAAAAATTTTAAGTTTCACATTAGAATAAGCTAAATACTTCAATACTTTCAAATATTACCTTTGAAGCTTGCAGCTTGAACCTCAGCGAAGCCAGAAATCAGCTTATGAGCTTCATAAACCAAAAATGACCCTGCTGAAAGCGCAACCCCCCTCTGAAGGCTTTTTCTAAGCACCTGCATGGGACCACAAGATACATATTAATAAACATTGTCTCTCTGAGTAAAAAGAAATTTTTCTTGTCTCCAGCACCAGTTTTATTTCAGATTTTGAACACAAATTTTTAAAAGTTAAAAACGTTCGCAGTTAAAAACCCACATTATCAAGAAGGTGTTTTTGTTTTTTCAACAGAAACTCACAATTACGGTTTCAAAGGTGAACAAAGCACTAGGCTGAAAATAAACCATAAATACGGAGCAAATACAAGAACCGAAAAAAAGCAAATCCGTGTTTTTGGAACGAGCACAGGGATCCCAGCTTTTGCGAAAACAAACCGCCCCTTCTACGACCCGCGATGCGGCGCCTCCACAGCTGCTCCCTCCCCACTGGCGGAGAGGCCCCGGGGAGGGGAGCGGAGGACACAGGCCCGTGAGAGGACCTGGAGCGGCC
>NW_010389978.1:33400-49462 GCF_000710305.1 Buceros rhinoceros silvestris | reverse complement strand
CAGGGCAGTGATTGTCCCCCTGTACTCGGCAGGGATGTGAGGTCACACCTTGAGCACTGTGTCCAGTTTTGGTCCCCTCACTACAAGAAGGACGGTGAGGTGCTGGAGCATGTTCAGAGAAGGGCAACAAAACTAGTGAAGGGTTTAGAGAACTTATGAGAAGCGGCTAAGGGAACTGGGAATGTTTAGTCTGGAGTAGAGGAGGCTTTCTACAACTACCTGAAAGGAGTTATAGTGAGGTGGGTGTCAGTTTGTTCTCCCAAGTAACAAGTAACAGGTTGAGAGGGAATGGCCTCAAATTCCATCATGGGAAATTTAGGTTAGATATCAGGAAACATTTCTTTACAGAGAGGGTCATTAAGCATTGGAACAAGCTGCCCAGGGAGATGATGGAGGCCCCATCCCTGGAGTTGTTTAAAAGCCGTGTGAATATGGTGTGAGGGACATAGTTTAGGGACCCTGGTAGTGCAGGGTGTATGGTTAAACTCGATGATCTCTTCCAAGCAGGTGATTCTGTGAAATTTGTTTCACATTTGTTCAAATTCTGCTTCTACACATATATGAAGAATTGTTTGGCACTCGTGTTCTACAACAGAGATGGCTGCCAATACTAGGAAATGGGTGTGGTGGGACAGTCACAGCAAGTACTACACACCGCCACTTTCCGCAATACGTTTTTATATATATAGACAGATGACCCCCTCATCTGTCTGTCTGTCCACTTATTTTGTGGTCAGTTGCCCAAGCTGAAAAATTGTAATGGAGGAAAGTAAGGATGTACTACAAAGAAGAGCCCACTGTTATAATTACAAAAAACAGGAAAATATGATGTCGCACAGAAGATGTGGTTTTCTTATATTGCTCAAAATAAGAGCTTCCCTGTTGGTAAATGCACGGAAGGTAGAAGGGAACACAAAGCATTGTTTCCCTTCCCACAGGTAAGTCTAGCAAGCTGAAAAATTTTCATTTCATAACATACCACAAAAACATCAAGGCATCAAATCAAACAAAGTAAAATGGCTTTGCAGATCTACACACTGTGATGGCTTATTTTTCTCCTACCACTTAACAACTCCAAATTTTTGAGGCAGATTTACTACAGAACTCAGAAGAGGGAAAAAAAAAAAAAAAAAAAAAAAAAAACCAAAAACAAAAAAAAAAAAAAAAAAAAAAAAAAAAAATTTCATAAAAAACCCAAAAAGGGGAAAAAAAAAAAAAAAAAAAAAAAAAACACAAAACCAAAAACAACTCACACAAACAAACCACCTTGTTCCTTAAAGCATTTAAGCCTTGACACAGGTTTACCTCACATTTAATGTTCACAGCCAACAGAGGAAAAATTAGGAACACTGTTGCTTTTTCTTTTACTTCTTGAAACAATAGGAAGGAAAAAACATCACTCTATAATCAGAAGCTTTTCTTTGTAATCATTAAAGGTTCATAAGGAACGCACAAGGTAGAATTAGCTGTATTCTGTTTGTAAAGTCTTAATCTACCACCCCAAAAAATTCAGTATTAAAAAATTACCTATTTTAAATTGGTAAATTTGCTAATTATAAATGATCCATTTTCTGATTTTTTTTTCCCTCTAGGAATAATTTTTAGCATTTATTTCACACGTTCTCTTCCAAGCTTATTTGATGATCACACCTAAGGATCCCAGATGCTCTAGTATCCGTAGTAAACTCTAAAATGGGTGGTTTAAACTACACATATATGTGTATTTCAGTGAAGTAGTCTTTGCTCATTCATATACATTAACTGTGACAGTAGTAGGAAACAAATTCCACAATAACTATACAAAATGGGACCTAAGGAAAATGTTACCTATTAACCTGTCCATATCCTGAAGGTAGCAGTGATGATGCAGATAGTTTTTCCTCTAGGCCCTCAATGATGGTCAAGGCTAATTACACTCTGAAGTCTCAGATTTGAGAAAAACTGTTTTCTGATATAAGTATGGTAGTCCCTTAAATTTCTTGTCTGATGCTAATAGGATGTGACTGCTCACAATTAGTCTAAGCTAGTGAAAGCATTTCCCTTTCCTCCTCCGCTCCACGCACGCCCCCCTCCCTGCCGCCCCCCAGCCTTTCAAAAGTGTGTTTACCAGTTACATCAGCAGCAGAGCTGAAAACAAAACCAGGTATCAGATATTTATACAGAAAGGCACATACAATTAGGCACGAAAATATCTGGTCAGGTTCTTTTTAGCCCACTCCACTACCTACAAACAAGTTCAGAATTTTGAAGCTGGGATGTAACCTAACATGCAACCAGACAATTACAGGGAAACTTATTTTGCTAACTGACAGCTAACTGACAGAAGTCACAACATACTCTTCTTGAAACAAAGAATTATGAAACAAAATATTTATTAACAATCTTATTTAATCCACTAAAAAACACTCCATACAAAAGAATTGATTACTTCCTCTATCTAAAAAAAACTCAGTAGGAAATGAAGCTTCTTATACTGGACATCAGAAAACCAAACGAGTCCGTCTTTAGAGATGTTAAAGATTTTATCCTTTCTAAAGCATCACCACACACCACAGAGGATACCAAGACACAGGCTATTTGGCTCTCTGGTGAAAGATGCTATATTGTGAAAACTCACAGTGCAATTTAAATGAATCTCTTCCAGTTAAGGACAGCACTAGTTCTCATGAACATGAGGCAACAATAAACATCTTGGTACTTTAAAGAACACAAATCATTCTTCAGCTCTTACAGTAAAGAAAGCACAATTATCTTTCATTCTTTCAGAAATGACTTGGCAGCATGGTACAGGGCAGGTGACAGGGAGGGGCAGTTCTGGTGGGTGCAGCTAAGGATTGGTTCAGGCTTCCCCTAAAATCAATCCAGTCCTCTTGGACAGGAAGAGCCAGGTCTTAATTTAACAGACATCAGCCAGCACCTTGCAAACCCTAGCCTGGAATTTTGTTTCTTTGCAATTCTTTTTTTTTGTTCTCTTCTGAAAAGTATGGCTCAAACTTGATGGCCACTGACAAGGAGATGAAACACAAAAAGAGAGCACGTACTATGAAAAGACTGTGTCTTTTAGTGCCAGTGCCAGTTAAAACTGTCTCTGGTTGGGAAGTCAAAGCCTCCTTTGGTGACAATGCCAGGTTTAGGTATTTTCACCTCCTCCCTCCTCCCTCTCATTCAAACTATTCCTTTCTGTCTCTTCTAAAAAAAAAAAAAACAACTGCAAAACCAGATTGGTTATGACATTCTTGCCACTTAACGAGACTAGCAAAAACTCAGGTCAGTGCCAACCAATGAGTTGCAGTGCTGCACTCTGGAGGAGAGAACAAGTGGTAGGAAATAAAAGGGATTTTGGAACCATTTCACCATTTTAATGTGAAGCTATAGTCTGAGTCTCTCTGCTCCTGATACGAAAACACCACTCAACTGCACTCATGGCTGGATGTCCTCACACAGACAAGGAACACCAAGAAACACACTGTACTTGCTCACTTACAGCATTCAGAGCAAAAGAAATAAAAGGCATTAGTCATGAAACAACAATAGTGAATGGTAACCGCAGGAGGAGGAATGTGTTAGTAAATACGGTAAATAATAACCAATTGTTAAATGCAAAAATATGAAGGATTCTTGCTATTTTTTTTTATAAAATGAAGGGAATGGAGAGGGTAGAAATCAGTTTTGCTTTTGATTCAACAGCTGCTAAGACATAAACGAAACAAGTGATACTCTACTCCCAGCTTGCTGAAATACAAAAGCTTTTCTTGGGATTTACTCTCAATTAATTACTCTCCAAGCTCTCGTATATATATAAAAAAACCAAAACCAACAAACCCAAGCAAAACTAAAACCAACAACAACAAAAAAAAAACCCTCCCAACAAAGCAAAAAGAAAGGCAAACAAAAAAACCCCACAAAGAAACAGAACCACCCACCCACCTCCAAAAGCCAGGGCAGTAGGGTAATTTCAGGTAACTCTCAGAAAAGCAATGGCAGAATTCACATTCTGGAGACATTTGCTTAAATCATCTGTTTCTTGTATTCTGTGAAGTAAATTCTACCAGATTTCAAATTATTATTTCTATTTTGTTTTGCTTTAAAATATTCAGAAATCATACACACAATTAACATTTCGAGTTCTTCATCAAGCTATTTTATAAAACTTCTTTAATTAGTTGTAATGGTGTTGATGGTATCAGCAACACTTTCTTGGTTTAACAGCAGCATTTTCCCAATTTATTGAAACTAGAGACTACCTAACCAGATATTTCTTGCAACAGTTATTTTTCAGCTTAGAAATTTATCTAAACTGCCTATGGTATAACAAACCTGAAGAGTTGTTATGACAAGTAAAACCCACCCTGACTGTATTAGAAGAAGTCTTTTGAGTATTTATTTCTATTCATTTCTATAACTGCAAAAAAGCCGCAATTCAACAGTCAGTGCTTAACCTTATCATTCCAGAAGCTTAACAGTTACAAAACTAGACTGACTTTCCAAAACAAAACAACAAACGTATTATTTTTAAACTGAGAAAAGAAGCAAAAAACCTCTTGGCAAATACCTACCTAATAAAATATTCTACTTCAAGTAGAGCCTTTAACTGAACTTCAGTGATATTTGATATTCTTATACAATACTAGCCCAAGGCATGAGTAAGGCACAGGTATATGAGAGTATAGATCTGTAATTTAAGGTGAGATCCATTACAGAAGCATCCTTAGCAAAAAAAAAAGAGGGTGAGAAAAATTACAGATAAAGTTTACAGTAAGAAATAAATTTTAAAGTGTTCAGATACCCCCCAAAAAAGTAATTTTGGCTTTTTTTTATACCTATACTGACTTTTCATATAAAAGCTACATAATAACTACACAGTAACTCACACACCATGTCACTCCACAACCACAGCCCAAGCAGTTGCAACTTAGTTCTCACACATCTCTTTTTATTCTTTTTCTGAGGCAGTCGTGGAAACTAACTTCCATCTGGACAGCCAATCTATCCAAGTATGTGTCACTATAATATTTCATCTGAAGAATGGTCTCTAATTGTATATCATTAACAATGCTGCTGAGATTAGCATTAGATCTGAGTTTCATTTCTGATTTTTGACTTGATTGCATATTCTTTGGATACATATTTGTAGCATTACTAGGAAAATATTAAGAGTAAATTGATTTCAAAAACCGCTGTGCTTGCATCTCACCCATTTCTCCTCCCCAAATAAAAAAAAAAAAAGTAGCTATATAAATTCAAGGATATCTACTATGACAAACTGAAATTTGAAGGAAACCGCAGGAGCCCCTCAAACTTTGATGAAAGATTCAAAAAAATTATCTGTTTTAAAAGCTATTGATATTTCAGTATTTCAACACTGATGTTTTCCAATGGCCAAAAAACTCCTTTACTGACACGGAACTGACATGTTTGGGGTTTTGAGTGTGTCACTTTTAATACATAGCCAGGAATATGAAATACCTATCCCAATAGGATACAGAATCAAATTCCACCTTCCACTAGCTATATTCCTTATTCAAAAAAAGCCAAATAAACAAAACACGCAGTAGAAATAATCACAACTACTGTACAGATAGTAATTATAGCTCCTTGGAACAGCTAGCTGTACCATGCTACTTCAGAACTGCTTTGCTTTCCAAATTCACTAATTTTTACATTAAATAACTCCATTTTCTTTCATTGTTCCTGTGAAAAAGATACATGGAAGCAAACAGTATGAATTCCTGACTTTCTATACAAAGAAAACAAAGAAAATTAAATAGAGTAACAAGACTAAGAGATGGTAAGAGGTATAAAACCATATTAAACAGCTTATGCATCAGGTTTAGTCCTTTGAGGGATTATGTCTGCAACTACTGTATAAGTAAATGCTGTCAACATCTATTCAAGCAGAAAGGAAAAGATACTGTCTTAATTCCTCCAGCTATAACAACATAGTCAAAAGGGAGGAACCAGCACAGGGGCAGTGAAGGGAAGAGGCACTGCTAGTCATTAGGAAGCCACAAATCTTACAGAGCAGTATGCACAGCTGAGGCAGTGTGGCAACAGCAGTTTCCTAGCTCAGCGGAGAATGAGGAAGCACACAAAGCCTACACCATTGTAGAACACACAAAAGGCTAGAAAATAAGCATATGCTTCTATCTTAAGTATGTGCTGTTTGTAGCATTACAAGACAAAATATGCATAAGACTGTATGTTTTAAACTGGTATTTTATAATACATCTCAAAATTACAGTCACTGAAGTGTCAATATTTATTAACATTTCCACAATCTGAGCAGCACTATTAATAAAATTAAAGCAGATGGAAGCTGCTGTCATATGCCATTGGGGTTTTTTTTGCAGGGGGTGGGGTTGAGGTTACCCAATGACTCCTCCACAGAAATTCATACAAGATCTTTTGAAGACCAAATATTCTATTGGACTTTCTTTTTATTCATGCAAGATATTTGCCTCTAGAAATCCTTACAATATGAGACAAAAATAACTTAGTGCCATCTGCACTGGCATCATATAATAAAGAAAAAAGATAATTCTGAACACGTGCTGCTTTTCCATAAACCTCTGAACAAAAAATTGAACTTTATTTGGCTTCTTAATACTTGTAATGTTAAATACGCTTTCCAGCTGAAGAATTTTAATACACCAGTAAGACAGAAATTATATGATGCGATATTCACCTAGGCTTTAGATCAACAAACCAGAAAGAGAGACAGTAAGAGGCCCAGAAAGTATCCAGAGTGTATTTTCAAGCATCTTTTATCCAAGTTTTTAAAAAATACATTTATCTTCCCTAAGAACTAAAAGAAAATATTTCAAACTGCAGTATAAAATGCTAAGGCTCCACAAGCCAAAACATTTAATAATGGCGACTGAGCTTTAAAACAGAACTATTTTCCTGCAGCTTAATTTCCCATATACTCCCCTTTCTATATATGCACATAATTACATGTAAATACCTATCATTCACTTGGCTCTTCAACAGGTATTTGAAACAAAAAAAAAACCTGCCTTCAGAATAACATGAGAGATGATGCAGAATACAACTCAAGTGCTTTGGAGGTAATTATTACAACATATGAACAAAGAAGAGGATTTATATTTTAATATATTATGCAGCTGACTCAGAGAAAAGAAGAATAACATACTTACCACTGTGTTACTTTTTTCTCCCCGCTGTTTATTCCCTGAGCTTTCAAAGCCAACATTCTGTTTAAGACAAAAGTATCAAAGTTTTAGTCAATGCTATTCCTACTAGATAAAATACCTTTTTTTTTCTTATTGCATTGGATGTTTATCTTGCTTTCAAAGTTTTGGGTTTTTTTTTAAAAAAAGAAAAAGCTGCACATGTGTGTGAACAGGATCTTTAAGATTTCAGAGAACTTGACTTTCAGGACAGTAAGAGTTATACATATGCTTTTGGGGGATATCATCTTGTGTATGTCACAGTACAAAATACTTTTTATCCTTCTTCAATTTTTGTTCTATAGCATTCTGTCTACAAAGTTGTTTAATTTCTACTGCATTCTTAATTACTGTATTAAATTATTAAATCTCTTCTATTAGACATCTCTTGTACACAATACTGAAGAAAGTTAAGAAAAAAATTCAGAAATGATCAGAACATGAAAAGAGCTCTCTTCTGTATCATTAACTTAAGGAATGTTTTAGAAAGTTGCAACACACTTAATAAGGCATATTAGATCATTGACACTACCTTCACTGAAATAGAACAACTATAAACAAACAAAAACATTCAGTGCATTTAACTCAACACATTCAAAACCATTGACTGTACCTGTGGAAATTCTGCCTCCAAAGACAGAAGTAAAACATACCATGAGAGGGATTAAATGTCACTCTGATCAGAGAGATTATCTAACTGAGCATGAGGTCATGAAGAACAGCTAATAAAGTGAGTCAGGCAGAGTATAATCTGTCAAATTTGTAGTAGCTGGAAAAAAAATTAAATTATGGAAAGCATAGATAATAGCTTCATTCAAAGGATTTACCTATAAATGGAATTATATTTCATTTCTTTCCAACAAGAAGCAGAGTCACCCCATCATAAAATTATCATAAGTGTTTCCTCAAAAAAAATCCAAAAAGATATTTAAAATCAAAATTGCTCCTGGAGGAATGAAAAGTTTCTTGGTTTGGGGTAAGAAACAAGCAGCACTACCATCACAGAACAATGAACTCCTTCAGAAGTCAGGATTGCCATAGCAGCATTATGCTATAACCAACTTTTGCACGTTACATGTCCTATTCCTCATTCAGAAGACACTGGTACCAACTCCTGCATTTGTACCGAAAGGACCCCAAGGCACCACATGACGCAAGTCCATTCATTTATTCTCAGTAGAAGGACAACTAGGATATGTAAATAGCAAGGGGGAAAAGTAATATAAGTAGAAGTAATATTAAAGCCTCAAGTCTCTCAAGGTTCTTGCTGGAAAAAAGCCTCTATCAGTTTAGCCAGTCTTAGAAACACAGAAGAGCAGCACTCAGAACAATTAAAAAGGTCAAGAAACACAGCAAGGATCAAACCAGATTCTGAAACCCGGGGTGTTGGGAGTCTGTCAAACTGCCATGGCTCTTTCCTTTCCCATAGTGCTTTGCTCCTACTGAAAAACTATTTAATCCTTACAAAAGCTATTCAGAGGCACTGTACACAAGCTCCCAAACAGAAGAAATGCAGGTTTGCAATAGCTCTGCTAGAGTAAGCAGAATTAATTCAGAGAATAAGATAGAGCAGGGCTGGATCTGACAGCAGGACAGTCAGGTGATTGCAGCCCTGAAATAAAAAGGCAGAAGGTCAAGACAGAACATTCAGACCAGAAAAGTGATCAAAGAACTAACAAGCCCCATAATAATCACAAAAACAATAAACAAAAAGAGATTACTTTTGCATCATTTCCTGACACCTGTTAGGTTGCCTCTGTTGAAATGCCCAGAAGAATAAAATCCAGTGGTAGGGAGCCATTACCAAATCATGAATTGCTTGCAAACTTCCAAATCAAGCACAAGAAACTCACAGGAATCCAGAGGAGATAATAACAGCAAGTGGCAAATGTGTGTATGGGGGAGGAATACACATCACCACCTGGTTATTTCAGGTCATTCTGGTTTGGAAATTAAGCAGCAATGCACTGAACAGAAGAAAGCAGTTACAGAATCAGAGAAGAACAATGCACTCACCACAACCGATGTTACTTTAATGTCTTCTAAAACTGACATTAAGTCAGATAACTTTAAGCCTCTATCAGAAGAGAACAGTGTGCTGTAACTACAACTGTAAGTACTGATAGCAGTCTCCAATAGCAGAAACCCTCCAGGATTCCACCCATATACGTCAGCAGGTCCAGTTTGCAGGAAAGCACAACAAACTCTCAGAGAAAATAGACTGGGATATTTAGAGAAGCCCAAGGTAACCATGGACCAGGACCTCAACTAACTCAGATCACCACTCTCCTACTTGATTTGCAGAAATGGTAACAGGTGCTTTAGATGACAAATTACCCTCAAAGTAAAAATACTTATCGAAATTTTATTTACTCCTGCTCTAGGACATGGTATTAACCACATCAGACTTGAGTCTCAGTATCTGTCACGCTCCTCCAACCAAAAAGGCACAGCCGTAGAGCCCTAGCACTCACCTTGAAGTATGGGGCGAGTACATGGGGGAACTCTCATGTGTTCATACTGTTCTTACTCATCCCTGGGTATAACCCAGATGCTGCTAGAACATGCTTGCCAGATGGACTGCCAGTCTGCTCCAGTGCAGCTGTTCTCATCACTTCACTGTACCCTAGAGGCTGCTCACATCTCCAAGTATTTCAGTTTCAGCTTACCACTGCTTTTAGACAAGTGAGGCCTGTAGCTGACTCAGTACACAGCTTGTGTTGCTATGATTTTCACCCAAATATATTTCGCCTCAAATCCTCCTCGTTCTTTCAACTGCTTATTGGAGGACTTTGAAGCGATACTAATGCACCCAGAACACTAGTGGCAAACGCAAATACGAGTTACACTTCAGGACAATGAATGACAATGCATGACCCCAAGCAGTTCTTGCTTTCTCCAATCTGTTTAAAAAAAAAAATAAAAAAGAAAACAAAGCAGGTGGGAAACAGGGAAATCACAACAATCATGCTCTTCATTTAAGGAAGGGTTGGAACTAATTATCTTAAAAATCACTTGCTTCAGAGACATTTCAGACAGCCTTTGACCCTTGACAACCATCCTCCATTTGAAATATTGAAAACGGTAAATAGAGTGAATTCTTCTTCAAATAATACCAAGAGAGTATTGCAGAAGCTTGCCCTTAAACATCCACTCACATTCAGTGAGAAAGTATGTTTAGCTAAAAAAACTTCAGATTGATCAAGATTATCCATAGCAGAGATATACACTAAGCAGAAATAGATCCCAAGCTGCAGCACTCAAATCCATCTTGTAAGCCAGGAACAATTTTAGGGCAATTGGAACTGGGACCAGAAGATGAGAGGTTCTGAAGCAGACAAGTAAGTGAATCAGTATCACTGTCCTCAACTGAGCAGATTTTGCCTGCAGAAGGATACTCATAACCAGAAAATTTTTGTTAAGTATCAGGGCAGTATATACATATGCAAATAATCGCTTCATACATAACAATAATAAAAAAGTTTTACCGTTACTGGCAAGATCTTAGTCAATCACAACCTGATACATAGGTGAGAAATGCAGGCCTTACAGTAACTTAGATTTGAAAAAAGAATAACATACCATCTGGCTTGAGGAAATAAACACAGCTGACAGAACATTTCTCTCTAGATAGCATATCTTTTGAAATCAAACTGACATTGCACACAAAGTAGGAAGGTCTGCAGACCACAGTTTAGTTAATCTTGGATTCCCAAAGTGGGGAAGAGCGAGAAAGGAGGACCAGGGAGACACAAAGGGTTTAAAGACCACTCTCAAGAAAGAATGTATCTTGTTCTTCCTGAAAGCAGATGCTGTCATTACATCTTGCTATTTCTCGTTACTTCGGTGTCTGAATCAAAGCCAGACATTTATAGAGTGAAGCCAAGAAATAATCTGCACTGCCTGGATTGTCTCATTGATGGAAACCTGACAAGTTTCAGGAGCAGCACTATCTTTCCGGTGGGCTTGTGTAGATGAGTCTATGATGTTAATTATGATATATTACCTTAAGCAGTATGAGATTGACCTACTTGAGGGTTTGTTACCCACTAGTACCAAAGCTGTTGCAGCTGCTGACAACAGAATCCTTCAACTCAGAGAGGACAGCTGATGGCACATTCTCAGTGAGCATAATAAGATTCACATTTGCTTCCAGCATGCCCCAAAATAACCTGTATCTGGCAACACTGTTGGTATACTGCAGAAACATGCGGTGAGGAAGTGTTCTGCCAAGGGATATGGGTATGCTTATCAACAATGGAATGGAAAAGGCACTTTTATAGGTCCCTGACTGGCTGTCTTAATATAATTTGTATAACGAGTTTCATTGTTTTGCCAGAGTATCTACAGTTCTGTTAGAGATATTTTAATTATCTTAAAACTGAATTAAATGCCTACAGGCTAGCAAAACCAAACTTTGTCCATTACTTACAATACCACAACAGCACTTTTGGACAAGACAGTTAAGGAAACATATTCATACCTGCACATATGCAGATAAATATCCACTGAATTTTGTTGTTGATTGCTTTCCCTTGGGGACACCAGTCAAAGAAGGGTCTCCAAGGTATAAATAAAGATTGTAAATTTGACTTCAGTTTTTTAAAAGAAATTATTTCCAAATTATTTCTCTCACCTGTGTGGCTATAGCTGCAAAAACTCTCACCGTGCAAGTGTTCCAAGCCTAGAGTGTGGTTTTGCAACAAAATAAACATAACTAGATTTAGAAAAACTGCCTGAGGCTCAAAAATCCCTCTTTATAGTAGTGCAATTAGTGCAGAAATTACCTATATGGCTGAGTTTCATCTCACCAGTGAAAGTCGTATAATGCACATGCACCAGGATGGAGGATTTCCTCAACTCTTAAAACTGCAGGGAATCATTTATGAATCAAGATGCCTGCTTCTCAAAGCATAAGCCTCAGCACATATGCTCTGAAAAGTTCTTATATAATAAGAAGGAAATATAACATTGTTACTAAGCACAATTATATCTAAAACACCATCAGAAGGCCTAGCTGTGGCAGACAAACATTGCCACTTCTAATTACCTTTAAACCTGATATTCTCCACAAAAGCTGCAAGATAAAGCATGATTTTCCACTGTTTGCCTCAAATAATCAGAATCGCAGGATGACGGACGTTGGAAGGGCCATCTCCAGCTCATGTGGTCCAACCCACCAACAACACTACCACATTAGGGCCAACTTCAACATTAGATCCAAAGTCAAAAGCTACTTTTGAGTTAAAGTCAATGTCAGTATGTACAAAAAAAAGCAGATCAGGTGGATTACTTAGACACATTTCCAAGGGAGAAATTAGAGGTTTAGTGCCTTTTGTGAACCATGGAGATACACGTTTCTGTGTCTCCACTCTAGCAAAATTAATCTAGTCAACATAACGGCTACTTGAGATACTCTTTTTCCAAGTCTTACTAAAGCAGCTGAATAATCATACATTTATTCAGTCATTCATGAATTCATGATACACAATTCTTCATCTCACAGTAATTCCAGGATCCTTTCCTACCATGAAAATGAAAGTATCAAGAAAATCTCTTCATAGAACTGAGATGGTTCTATCAATGGACAGAAACAAAATTAGGGAAATCACTATTTAATTGGAAATTACTTGTACTGTACAGGAGGTAACAAATACATTTACCAAAGTAGATCCATTGTTCACAGACTGGCAAATTAATAATTTTTATAAACCATGCTTGCTTTGCAGAACAGTAAACATGAGGAGGATTAAATTGGTGCTATATACTGTTGCAAATAATCCTACATAAGGCTTCACTGACGTTTACTGGCTCTGTTACTGTGATGCCATTGTATTAGTTCAAATAGCCAGAGGCCAAGCCAAGAATGAAAAAACAGAAAAGAGACATGGAAAATAGCAATTTTCATACTCCAAACTTAATGCCAAAACTTAAGAATTTTAGGAAGGCTTTAAAAACAAGCATTTGAAGTGTTAATATACTTAACATCTTTAAACACTATATTCATTTAATATAGGCACATTTTATGTGAAAAAAAAAAACAAATTTAGTCATCTATTTTCACATCAGTTTGTTTCTTGTCTCTGAAGTATACAATACAGTGGTATCTGAACTTCAAAAAGCAAGAAACAAACCATGCACAACAGAAAACCACCTGAGCTCTTCAATCAAGGAGACGCAGCTTCCTGGACAACTTACTGTAACATCACAGACCATTCTTAGGAGCCACCAGACCAACATTTCTCAGAGCAGAAACAGTCCACATCAGATGCACAGTCACAATTCTTTACCAAGTTACTTTTCTCTCTTATCAAGTGACTTTTGTGCTTGCTCATTGACTAGATGTGAGTAGCTCTGCCAAGCTACACACCAAGGTGTAGTAAAGCCTGAAGAACATTTGTTATTAGTGGTAACACAAAGAATCCAACTTGACCCAATCAAGGAATTCAAAAGAAAAAAAAAACAAACCACATTATTTGTGAGTTATGACAACTTGCACTCAAGCTTCAGCCATTTCAAAGTTTTCCACTGCTGCTACAGAATTGACAACAACTTTAGAAGAGGACTGGACATAGGTGCATCAAATTAGGAGGCCGATTAGCTCCACAAACAATATGACATGAGCACTCAGGATAACCAGAGAGGCTACAAATCCATGAGAAAACAATTTAAATCCAGTGTCCTCACCTTTTTGCTCCTATGTGACCTCCTTCCCTTTCACCCTTCCCCCACGCCACTCCTCCATTCTTAGAAGTTCCCATGGGCACATGGATCCTAGAGAGCAACAGCTCCAAATGGTCAGAGCTTTTTCAGGTCTATTATTGCTAGCCACAGCATATGTGCTCAGAACTCAGCCTTCTTTCACAGCAGCACAAGAGACTTACGATGGGAAAGAGAAGGAATGTGGAAAATTTGGGAAACAAATGACTAAGAGTAAGAATACTTTCAAGATGGAATATACCAATTTAATCAGGAGTAAGATTTGTAATTAAAAACAGGAAACTGTCACACACACACTAGACTACACCAGAACGTATACCACTGTTTCTAGAAAGGACAGATTTGATCTACTTGAAATAACTTGCATGATGTTATTATCATGACCCTTATCTTTTTTTCCCTACTGCCATTCTTCACATAAACCCTTTTCCATCCTCTACTTGATCACATCCACATCTTGTCTTACAAACTGAAATACTATAGAGTGGGACGTATCTAATTTCATTTGTGCAGTACTTAAGAAATACAGCACCATGTCTTAAAGGGACCACAGGTATTTATAAGCTGCTGGTGGCACCCACACCCACACTTTTGTGAGCAAGGAGTGAGTGGTTAGATACTGCATTAAGCGGATGCTGACTCGCTAACACAGATAAACTGTTAACAACTTAGTATGAGGAAGATAGCTTTAGATACTGAAGTATGACTGCCAAGCATAAGAGAAAAAGAAAGCTCAGGGAAGAAGAATCTTTGGCAAAGATTTTTGCGCACAATATTTAAATGTATACTGAATTTACCAACAGCACTTGTGAAACTTAATCAAACAAGTCCCAGGATGAGTCATCCATCTGAATGACTCCAAGATCGTCACAGAGTGTCCTAAAATATGAAATGACCTGAAATGCAAGTAATCTTGGACAACATTTAAGTACAGGTGTCCAAAACCCCATATGAAGAACCTATTACCTATATCCCATTAATAAGAATAATAAAGGTGGTATATTTCTCTCCATATAAAACCTAGGCATCCAGATATACTCTTGAAATATCTCTTGTATCAGGCAGACCAGTTCCTCCACAGCTTATGCACAAAATTGTATCCTAGAGCTGTTTCAGATTATTAAAATACCAAAGGCTGTGGATACCTGCTACAGTAGAAACCAAGGCATAGAAATAATCCAGACTCCAAATTTCACTGATTCTGTGAATGTTTGTGGCACATGAAATATGTGAATTCATCTTGTGCCTGTGGCTTTTTACTATTTCCACAACACCCTGCAACGCAGTTCAAGCTGCTAACCAGCTAAGAATTTATAGATTCAAATATAACGCAAGCATAAAATACTGAATTGTTAAAACCAATAACCACCTACTAGTTGTTCTGAAACAGGTTAGAAATTAGGTATTAGGTATTTAATGAATCTTTTACACTTCCCATATTTCAGAAACAATTTTATAGCATAATGGAGATTTCAAATTAAAATTGTTTCAAAAATAGCAGGAACTAACTGCAAACAGTTGCTATAATTGGAGACTTAATTATAGATCTCACTCTGTGAGCCAAGTCATTGTTAGGGTACGTAAATTCCTGAGTTTCCTTTCCTTCCAGGGCAGAGGTGAGCAGTGCTAGTTGAACAACCTTAAGTCCCTTTTTAGACATCATTTTCCCCCCACGTGTACAGGCATAACTTTCCAATAGACAATTGCTATTTTGAACCTTTTACTTCCTTCTGCACTTATTTTGTTCCTTACTGCTTTACAAAGATGAATCAGGAGACGTCACCAACCAGTTTGATTACAGATACAATTAGCAACCTGAGAACTTGCTTGTGAAATCACTAAACATTCATAGCTACAAAGGAAATGAAGCTCAGCTGTGCTCTTCACATACAAAGTGATACCGAAATATTAGGATGTTCTTGCTTGTTTGAGTGGGCTCAATGAAAGAAAGACCTATTAGGTACTTTTTATAGCTTTAGCTGCCAATTATTGTGCACATCAATTCGCCGTCATAGCAACATATCATTAACTCACCACATATGCACATTATGAAGATCAATTCTTGGACGTCAGTGTTCTCTATAAACAACAACAAAGGAAGACACCAGGAGGAATAATGCACTTCTATATTCAAAACAGGAACTAGAGAGTG
>NW_010389978.1:29007-33319 GCF_000710305.1 Buceros rhinoceros silvestris | reverse complement strand
AAGCAGAATCAGAGACAGGAATTTTTTAAAATGCACTGGTTTGAAATAGGGATACACTCTCAAGGCAAGTGTCTAGTATTAACACTTTAGTAAACTGTGACCAATGGAACACATGTCTTACTGGAAGTTAAAGTTTCCTGCTTGAATCAACATTAAATTCGTAACTAACCACAACAGCTACTGATTATGACTAAACATATACAATGTCAAACCAAAATGTATTTTTACTCTATTACACTTCACACGGGCTTGTGCCATTTGCTACTGAGGTATGAGCCACTTCTCCGTGACATTATCACATTACTTTTGAAAAGACTAATGCTGCTGGCTTAATCTCATGGTTTGAGCCAATTTCTAAACACTAAGCTTTGGCTTGCTGTCATATCTCCTCAATACCTGCCTGAGAATCAACGGTGAAGGAAGACATTGTCGCTTTTTACCATATAATTTAAATTGCTATCCCTGTTGCAAGCTAATTTACACTACTGCAATACACCCAAATTTCATGGATGGAACGGAGCTATAAAATCCCCTTGGATTTTTATTACCAAACAGGATAGTAATCCTGTTCTAAGACACAAAGCCAATCCAGGGCCACAAGCCACCTGAAAAGGCAAACAGTTCATTAAAGTAATAAAGATTTCTTCAATCTGAAATCACAGAGCTGCAAGGTAATTAACGCCCAGCTCTCAAGAAAATTTAAGGAAATTAATATGCTGAATTCTACTTATTGGAAAATAGTCCTAGATTTAACTTCCTTTAAAAAAACAAAATATAATCAAATTTTAAAAATCTGGAGATTGAACTTGAAGTAACCAGTGCAGAGATAGCTTCTGAATCTGAAAAAGACAAGAACATAATTGCTATTTAAAACCCTGGGTAGAAGACGACAGTGTCTGGAAAAGAACCGGATACAAGTTTGCTGTGTTCCCTCTAATAATGAGGTTATAGTGAGGGTTGGTTTGCCTCAATTCTTAATGGCTTTTTATTAAATTTAATCTAAACTCACACAGCATAAGTGAACATCCTTTTTACTGCAATTGCCCATTCCAGTTCATAGAATCTTTCAGTAACATGTGAAATGAATTACTAGATCTGATCGCCAAAAATGGAGGTTTTTGGAGGTTTTAGACACAGCTCCAGTCTCCAAAAACAACCTGACATCTGTTTAATCTAATCTAATCTAAAATCACTTCTTCATCATCTTCCATATCTTCTACAGCAATCCAATGTAAGATCTGGACAATTAAGTCTGTATTTGAAGTTTCCAGAGGAATAAAGCTGTCACCTGTAAACCTGCAGATTTCTTAATCCTAAATTCTTAGGGAGAAAAGCTGACACTCAATGATGCAGCAGATGACATCTCAATGCAATATTTTCTTTAGCAATAACACACTTCCACTACAAAAAAAAAAATTAAACTCTTCCCAACAGATTGATTTTTAATGTGTCAGTCATCTGTGTTAACAGCTGAAAAAGCACTATTTTTTTTTCTAGTACAGAAAAATTTCAGTAGAAAAGATCAGTAGTGAGATTATCGGATTAATTCCATTCTAGATACCAGCTTTCACTTTAATACCATTAAGAGATCAGAACTGAGACAGACTGATAATGCTATGGATAAAATCATTCAACCATTCTAATGCATGTGCTCTATGACAATGCACATCCTCCAGTTTTTCTCTTAAAATGATACAAGTTTACAAAATAACACATTTGAAATTAACCTCATTGTCTGGTGTTCACACCAGTAAGAGACTGGGCTGAGAATAAATACTAACAGCACAATCTATAAAAAGAGACCACAATGAGCACTAGCAGTTAGATAGCAGTAGTACTATTAGCCCTCCAGTTAAAGAGAAAGAAACGTTATCAACAGCTTCAAATAGACCTGGCAGGTTGGTATCTAAACCCAAAAATAGCAAACACTGAGACAGAGCTTAACCAATTTATCTAACACCCACTAGCTGAAGACTAATGAGTCTTAAATCTTGCTAGATGTAAAAATGCCTGGTAATCGCTCCCTACAGAAACCACATCTCCCATCGGTTATTGTTTGCTTTAAATGCACACGTAAATAAAACTACAGCTGGCGTGCTTCAGAAGTAGATAAATTTCAAATCGGGGTCTTTATCCTCAGTCAAAATTTTCTCTCAAAGAGGTATGGGAATAAAAAAGAAAATAAGGAAAGACGTATAAAAAAGAAAAAATAAAAACTTGGTTATGTTGCTAATGTCTTCTGCAAGTCCAAGGTTTCTCAGAGACCTAGTACTGCTCTACAAGTGATACTTCCAATTAAGGAGTCCTCAATAAAGCTGAGAGCCCCTAAAGAGTCACCTCTTTTGCTTCCTCACCCATTGCATTGTGATTTCTTCTGCTGTTGGTTAGTCCATTCCTCTCCACTTTTCCGCTTCTTCCTCTTTTTCAACATGTTCTTTCCCCTAAGCAAATTGCTTCCCACGCCTTTCTAACATTACAGTATCCCTGACACTCCTCCACCTCACAGGAAAGCTCCAGACAATGAGCACCTCTGGGGATTACCTACTTAAATTTAGTGCTTGTAAAACCAGAGTTCAATCTCAACCACCAACAGCAACTGTTCTTATCACGTGCTTTGATTCCTTCTGCAGAAATCATCAGTATCCTGTCTGTTACTCCGATTCACAACTCTCCTCAGTTGTTTTTCCCTTGAGTTCCTGTAGTCACACTTACCCCCTGCCCCAAACACACAAACCAAAACTTGGAAGCACACAAACTTGCACTGCTCACTACAAAAATAATCTCTAGAATGGTGCTTGACTGTGTTGCTGGTTTAATACCCCTATTTTCACCCTTTTCTAATAAGAGGGATAAGGAGATTATTTTCACATATTTTTCCAAATCATTTTCTCATTTAAAATCAAGAGGGAGACTCCAGTCAATAAAATTAACTTCTATCACCAAACCCCATTTTTCCAAACAATATTTGACAGGACCCCCATATAGACACATAAAATTCATTACGAATTCCTCCATCATCTTCCTTATCTCTCACCTTCACAACAATGCTTAAAAATTTCCAGGCTGCTGACATGTAAACATCATCAACCACCGCCCCCCACATCATGCGCTCCTCTATTCATCTAGGTCACCTTAACCTGTTCCGGAGGACATACAATCTGTTGTTTATCCCACACTGGTGTTGAACCATGATAGGTGATTCCAGTTTGTTTACTAAAACTCCTTTAAGTTACATCATCAAAAAGGATGATCATACTGATCAGGAAAAAGTTAATTTTACTCATCCTGCTCTTAAACATATTAAAGTGCATTAGACATGTAACATTTACACCAACACATGCATAATAAAACCAGTAGAGTTACACTGGTACAAGCATTTACGCTTCCTAGCTAGAAACTTTAAAGAAGAGATATATACCTGACCTGTTTCTTTTACTGTCCTGAATAGTAGCAAGCAAAAATACAAATAAAGTTTAATAAGAACATAAAATTCAAGAGAAGAAATAGTGTAAGTCCTGATTGTGTCCAATATTAACAAAGAAAAGAACAAACTGTGGAAATCAGTCCACAGTTATGGACTGGTAAGTCCGTAAGTCAGCAGTCAAAACAGTAGTCAAACAATTTTCTTGATATCTGAAAGAAAATGGGGTTTTTTACCCCACCTTGTGCTCCGATTAGCTCCAGTTACAGATGTAGAAACTATCTTCATGCTTTCACAGAACCACAGAATGGTTCTAATTGGAAGGAACCTTAAAGACCATCTATTGACAGCTCCCTTGCCATGCGCAGGGACACCTTCCACCAGATGAGACTGCTCAAAGCCCTATGCAATCTGGCCTTCAACACTTACAGCAAGGGGGCATCCCCAATTTTCCTGTTCCAGTGTCTCACCACCCTCAAAGTAAAGAATTTTTTCATAATATCTAATATCTAGCCTCTTCCAGTTTGAAAATGTTACCAGTCATCCAATCACTACACTCCCTGATAAAGGGTTTCTCCCCATCTTTCCTATAGGCCCCTTTAAAGAACTGAAAGTCTGCAACAAGGTTCCCCTGGAGCCTTCTCTAGGCTGAACAACCGCAGCTCTCTTAGCCTGTCCTCACAGGAGAGGCGCTCCAGTCCTCTGATCATCCTCATGGACCCTCCTCTCCATCTGGTTGAGCAGGTTCAAACTTTCAGAGGGATTTTCCTCCGAATTAGCGGGGAGGTATTTCAGCTCCTATGTAAACAAACACACCTGTAACTGAGAACAGAGATTTAGAGTAAGTCTGGAATGCTTTTACTAGGAGGCTGCATTTTAACACAAAAAGTA
>NW_010389978.1:17678-28916 GCF_000710305.1 Buceros rhinoceros silvestris | reverse complement strand
AAGAGGGGAAAGAAGAAAGGACCACCAGCATCCATAAAAGCAACTAAATTGAGAAGGTACTAGCAAAAAAGACCACGGAGGCTTCTTCATTTAGTCAAGAACGACAGACAGATCAAGCAGTTTCATATCCTCAGATATGAACATCATATGAAACATCAACATATGAAACATCAACATTAAATGCAAAAGATAAGCAGTGCTCCTTTCTCACATAAAGTTCAAGGGGGAGAGGAAGGGAGCATAAGAATACAATATTATTTCATACTATACACCGGAGAAAATATGAATCCTCTAACCTAAAACCAGATCGAACTAAATTAATTATAGAATTATAATCCAATTATTTCCTAAGTAACCAATAAATTTAAAAAGTGAGCTGCTTGTCTGTTGAAGAAGCCTACAAAGGTGTCAGTCTGATCAAGCTCTCAAGTTTTCTCAATCACGAAAGCCTCCAATTTTGCAGACCAACTGAAACATACCTGTTAAGTTCATAAAAAAGAAAGTATGGTATGTTTTATCTAATTCTCAAGCACCTTAGTGGTCCTAACATTAGCATCTAATACATTTTAGGTGGGCTTTTTCCACCTCTCACTTTCTGCACTCTTTAGCTCCTAACCCATAGCTCATTACTATAGCTTTTTCCCTTCATTTAATTAACACTTAACGGAAGATGGATGCTTTTTACTACTATGACATTACCCTGTTTTAGATTTGCTGTTTCCTAAGCATCTAGTTAAACACCCTTTAATTGATTTCCCTCTAAAACTGGAGTAGAAAAGGAATTTCTATACAGATGATTCAGCTGAATGGCTTCCAAGTGCTCTTTTTAAAAAGGAACAAATAAATGCTGCTGATTAAAGTTTTTATTTATTATGTACAATCAAAATCAATTCATAGTCATTTATACTTTATCACACACAAAGAGGTTTTAAATATGCAGTTGGTTACTTGGCACCTTTCATCATCAGGTGCGACTCCACACAGAATCACAGAATTATTTCGTTGGGAGAGACTTTTAAGATCATCAAGTCCAGTTGTTAACCCTGCACTGCCAGGTCACCACTAAACCATGTCCCTCAGCACCACATCTACACATCTTTTAAACGCCTTCAGGGATGGGAACTCCACCACCTCCCTGGGCAGCCTGTTCCAATGCTTCACAACCCTTTCTGTCAAGAAATTTTTCCTGATTATCTAACCTAGATCTCCTCTGGTGCAACTTAAGGCCATTTCCTCTGGTCTTGTCACTTGCTACATGGGAGAAGAGTCCAACACCCACCTCGCTACAACCTCCTTTCAGGTAGCTGTACAGAGTAACAAAGTCTCCCCTAAGCCTCCTCTTCTCCAGGTTAAACACCTTCAGTTCCCTCAGCTGCTCCTCATAAGACTTGCTCTCTAGACCCTTCACCAGCTTTTGTTTTGTGGACACACTCCAGCACCTCAACATCCTTCTTGAAATGGGAGACCCAAAACTGGACATAGTGTTCAAAGTGTGGCCTCACCAGTGCCCAGTACAAGGGGACAATCACTCCCCTAACCCTGCTGGCCACACTACTTCTGATATAAGCCAGGATGCTGTTCGCCTCCTTGGTCATCTGGGCACACTGCTGGCTCATACTGAGCCAGCTGTCAACAAACACCTCCAGGTCCTTTTTCGATGGGCAGCTTTCCAGCTACACTGACTTCTTAGAATATTGCATCCATCATCATCTTTTATGAACATTTTAGTATTAGCTGCACAAGACCACCTGCACATAAAAATTAAGTTTCCTGTACTTATGGAGTCAGTCATCCTGTGACTGCAATTTGATAGACTATAACAAGCTATTTATGCTGTGGCTTACCAGAGAGAATACCAATTATCAAGTAATTTTTTTTCCAGTTCTCAAAAGTCAAAAATAGGTAAAAAACTAAAGGTAATTTCATCAAAATAGCACTATGCTTTTCCCTCACTTTGCCCTTACTAAATTATAGGCAGCTATTTTAACCATCAAAACACATCACTTCTCCTGCCAATGACCAGTGACACTGAACAGACCAAACATATGCTTTCTTTTTTGTCCCCTCCAAACTGAGTACCTAACACTTCTTTCTTTACAAAGATCCTTAGAATTGTTCATCAGTCCTTAATGAGCAGTATTTCCAAGACCTTGGTTTTGCATTAGAATAAAATTTAGGGTTTGTTTTTTTTTTTTTTCTTTCTGCACACATTTAGCTATTCTATCTGTCTCTCCTCTGTTACTGACGTTCACAAGTTACTCTCTTTGGAGAAGTACCTGTCATCTCTTTTTGCCATAAAATCAAGCTACTGCCTTGTGATAGCAAAACCCACTTCTTTTGCACCACTTACTTAGTAATTCAGTTCACTTTTACCACCATCTGCCTTTGTCCTCCATGGCTCTCCAGCAGGGGAAACGTCAGAGGATTGCCTGGTCCTCCAGAAACACTCTTTTGTCCATTTATACATTACTGTCTTCCAATTCCCTTGCTGTAAATTTCCCCAGAATGAGAGTTTGTCTATCTTGCACAGCTAAGATCTTTACGGATGTGAAATCTGCAGGATGACAACCTGATGGTAAACGGATATTCTTAAATACACAGCACTCTTCCCATACTACTCCTTCCCTACAAATCAAAAGCAACTTACTCTTTTTGCTTTCTGCGTACAAGGTTTCCTCGGGCTGAACTTACTGCAGACTGGCTAGCTGCAAACGTGCCTGCTCTATTTCCTACTCTTATTTAGCGACAGCCAGTATTTCTCCTAGTGTTGTGGAGTTCTATAGTACCTCAGTTTGTGCACCTCTCCACACCATTGCTGTATGATCCTCCAGACATAGTAACAGTCCTGGAAGAAATCTGTACTTCATATAAACTTGTGCAATTAAATTTGCAAATTTGTGCAATTTGCTCCTCATATAAATGAAAGTATTCTGGCAGAAAAACAATCTATGGCACATCCATTACCGCTCCCCACAGTTGCTTATGCCATCATTGGAAGTAAAGCATTTCACTAGGCATTTCTGCCTCATTGTCATTTCTTCCCATTAGCAGGAAAATACACTCTCAAATTACAACTGCTACAATTACACCATTAAGAAAGAATCAGGGACAGGGCAGGAGGGGGGCGGGGGAGGTAAAGAGGAAACAGTCAAAGAGGTCTGTGAGTGACACAGAAGCCATCTCTTAACTGAAGAAATTGGCAACCACACTCTTAAACCAGCAAACTGCATTGGCCAAGACTTTCAAAGAGAACTGTCAGAAAGAAATTTGCCTGCACACATTAGCACTTAATTCTATCTCCACTGAGCAATGCAGCTGGAAATAAAGAGGAGAGAGGAAAGAGGAAGAGGAGGCCAGAATGTGTTGTGCTATTTAAGTAAGTTAGAAGCATTCTCTGCATTTTTCCTCTGAAACCACCATGTATCTTTATGGCATGGTAGAATTTTTTTTACTTGCTGGTTGCTGAATTGACAAGTAGGATTCAAGAACTGCTTATGCAAAGCAAGAGGGAGTGTCCCAATATGAAATCGCCTGGATGCAGTCAGGATAAACACTGTTTTCCTTAGAATATCCAGTTCTAGTCATGTGACAACCAGGAAGCTTATGAGGCAAGCCAACCCTCTGATAACCTGATTTTTTATACAGACTGTTAGCAGTGCACACATTAAGTGGCAAACTACTATCCTTCAAAAGTCCAGCAAAGCAGTCTAAAATACTTTAATGTTGAAATGCCCGTGGGGCTGAAAATCATTTTACTTAGAGACAGCTAGTCCACACCTTTTCTGCACTTCCTGACAGAATTATCAGTTCCCAAAGTCATTGCCAAGACAGAACAAATCTTGTGCTGACTAGATTAACCATCATAGCTAGCCTCCTGAAATACGTTTGAGGAGGCCGTTCATGCAAGAACTTGTCTATAAAACTAGGAAAGGGGAGATTTAGGCCAGCATATATTGCTACAAGGAGAAATGAATCAGCAACTCAACAGGGCTCATAGAATAAATATGCAAACCAGAACTTATATAAGAAACTTGGAACATATCCAAAGCTTACTGAAATAAGGACTCACAGGAATACTGAAGGGATGTAACGCAGGGGGGCCCTCTTTAGCCAGTGTTCTGTTTTGGTTTTTTTTTAATTCAGGTGGATGTCTTGATGGCAATACAACAAAACAGGACTTTCCTTAACTGACTCTAATTACACAGAGCTTCAAAATAGCACAAACACTCTGTACAAGTGAAGATTTCAGGGACTTGATTAGCAGACTTGATTAATAAACCTTTACTGGGGAAAGAAAATTTCTACTAGCTAAAAAGATCAGTACTGGGAAATAAATGCTGGCTTTGTGATAGGCTTGTGGCTGCAGGCAGATTTTGAATAGTTGAATTGTAAAGCATGTTATAATGAAGTATTTACTGCAGGTATCACAAGAGACCCAGCAAGCGTTCCTGATGTTTTGTGATCCTCATGGATAGAGGCTTCTTAATGCAAAATGAGTGTGTGTTCTCCAGCTTCTCAAATTTTGTAATGAATAGGTTTCCAGAAAAGCTGCCAAGAGTTGTCAAGCTGCTAAATCCCCAAAGAGCACGCTGCTACATGCTTAGGTAAAAATAAAGTTTATCTATCAATGTATTTACAGGTACTGAAATACATGGTGAACATCAGACCATAAACGAGTTCGTACCTGTGTATAACTGAAATGGATGAAATAATATTTAACATTTGGTCTTAAGTTTAAGATTTGTCATATATATATATATATATATTTTTACTTTTCCGTAACTCATACTTCTCATAATAGGTGAATTTGACAAATCCCGGAACTCTCCACTTCTACAGAGTGTTGCAGCTTCTTTTGCAATGGTGTATATTTGGTCTTCTGCCTACGCTTATACTTAAGAATGCAGTTTTAAACTAACAGGATTGAAAAAGAGACTAGACATAAAGTAAGAGCAAACTACTGCAAAAAAACCCAAACCCCTCCAGATTAACTTTTTCATCATTTTAATTATATTAGTAAGACTAAGTAAGCATTTCAATGTGAAAACAAGCAGATCCACAATGAAGCTAGGCTTATAAAGCAAGATTCTAATTCAACATAAAGTTGTTCTCAACATTGTCACATGTATTAGCCTATGCTCTTACATGTATTGGGGAATGTTACTGAACAACATGACTAGCATAATAATGAAAAGGACCCTTTCTAAATCCAACCTGTGCACTGTTGCCTGAACTCCCTACGTTGTTATTGTTAGCCCGCCAATAATATCTTACTAAAAGTCTCAGCCTATCCACATGATAAAATCACTTGTCTTTTGTAACTATTTCTTCATGGTATCACTCACTAGTCAGAGAGTTGTGAAAAATCTCAGAAGTTTAATAGCTAAAAACGGCACTATATCCTATTCACTGTAACCAACAACCCACAGAAACAATAATTTTGTAGCCCTCACACAAAATGCCAAGTACTTTCAATACAAATAATTAGAATTTTCCTCTCAAAAACATAAAATCTGCTCCTCAAAATAAATATTCTTGCCTTTCCTCTTTATTAACCTTTTTAATCAAAACTCACTCTTTACCCACAAACCCATTTTCAAGCAAAATTTCATATGCTTGTGCTGTCTTTTCATAATGGTTCCTAAATTAAATCTCATAAGACTCCTGCATCTCCAAGCACATAATTTCTACAATGTTATCAGGCATTTAAGACAGTGTTTCTGCTATTAAAATATTTCCCCTCTCAAAAGTAAAACATTTCCTGTGGATAGTTAGAAATATTTGTAAATATATTCTACCTACAATCTTGCATCAGAGCAAGAAATGGAGACAACAGAGTGAAAAATGCATTTGCTCAATGGTCTCAATTTGGACTAAGACAGTATATTAAGATCAAACTTATCCTACTGGAGATCCTACTCCAGTACCTTAAGGTCAAAACATACTATGATCTACTAAAGTTTTTCATGACACTTCAATTAGGCATAGATTTACTAGAAAAAAGCTGTATCATTATGGTTATATTGTCCTTGTAATTCTTTAGAAGGAGCTAGTGCATCTGCTGTTGAATTATGGGATTAAAAGTAAGTTTAAACAACAAAACAAATACCCTGTTCAGTGTCAGCCTCCCCAAAACATACCACTAACACTGTAACAAGCATACAGAACCAAAACAGTACATGCTTGCAACTGGAAAAAAACAAACAAACAAAGCAAACACCCTCAAAACAAACAAGAAAAAAATGCAAACAAAACCCCCCTCCAATCATATTAACCTTTCTCTAAATAGGATAATAGCAGGACAGAAGTATTTGCCTGAAACGGGTTTTTTTTGTTGTTGGGTTTTTGTTTTTTTGGTTTTTGTTTTTTGTTGTTGTTTTTTTGTTTTGTTTTGTTTTTTTTTTACACAGAGCTACCTGAATATATTACCAAACATTGGGTTACTACCTTGCATACATTATGTAGCATTCAAAGTAAACCAGTAATATAGAAAATCGAGCAGAAGCAATGGAAGCCAGGTTTCCTACACATGAGCACTCACATAGAGCCATATCACATGTTAAAATCGCAGACACACAGATCATGTTCTGTAACCCAAGCGTGACAAACCGTGCCACTGCAGTGAATATCCATTGCACTTCTCGACAGAAAGCAACAACAATTCCCATTTCTTACATGTCTTCCCTACAAGCTACTGTAACACAAATTCAGCAAATAAAAGTTTGTCATTCTTACATGCGAGGGGGAGAGAAGATATTATTAGTACACTCCAGGTAACTGGAACAGTTAAGTGCACCCAAAACATTTCTTTCCCCTTATCTCCTTCAACAGACCTGGACAGTCACCTACCCGAATCACTCCACCACTGTCAATTCACACCACTGGAGTCTGAATCAGTTTCTGAACTTGGGACCACAGAATCACCAGGACGCAGAACAGAGTTTATTAAACCATCCACATGGATCTGTAAAAAGGAATGAAGAAGTGTTTTCAGGATGATGGGTATAAGGGACCTTGCACAAAAACTAAGACACTTCCAAATCTACACATCTACTTTGTTTTACACGAGAATTAAACACAAGAGACGCAGAAGGATAAATACGTAACATACCACCACAACCAACGTTCTACATCTAGTCATTCAACCCCTGTGAAATCTCAACATAATGCAGAGAAAGCAGTGTGTCAAAGCATAAAAATGTAGAACAGATTATCATTATCGCTTTTCTAACACCAGCCAAAACCAAAACACGCATTGCTAGCAAGTTTGTGTTCAAAACAGCTCCCTTTCTGTTACTTGCATGAATGGAGTTTTAATGCAATTATCAGTTTAACAAGAAGTAGCCAAAATCAACAAAAAGTTATGTGCGGGACCTCAAGTGGATGACTTCCCCTTCTGGGGGAAGTCCCCTTTTGGTTCACTTCTGGTGAGCCTCAAGAACATCCTCTGAAAAAGAACCTGTATCACCCACACTGTTATAAATACTCCCACAGCCCTCATGGGGAAATACAACTCCTTGCAACAGGTGAGCGTTTAAAAGAGCTGCAATTATTTTAATTGGACCTGCTAGCTTAACATGAGGTCTTACTGAAAGTCTGAAGCTACAGCCATTGGCAACAGTGGAGACAGTTGCTTACTTGTTGGATCTATTTCTGAGCAGCTTACTTTGCCTGGTGAGATTTTGTGGAGTACTGCCATATACTCTGTGTGTTAAGAGTACAAAATTTTATTATGTAGTCCTGGCTAGTAGGCCAGAAGAATGCAGTAAATCTAAGATGTGTACAGAATGCACCCATAGCTTCATCATGATGACGTTTGTTAGGAGCCAGTTCAATTAAGGTGCCAAAATATGGAAGGGAGAACAATAAACTACAGAAAAATGGTTTTGTCATCTGCTTTTAAAGCAGTAAATAGGTCCCACCAAATAAAGAAGGCCTAATACATTTAAGGTTTCTAAGTTGATAACTGCAATCATTCCTGAAAGAAACAGTTTCTTCAAGAGATCAGACCGTAATAAGCCAATTCTTTTCATAAAGTATTTAATATATATTCATAAAACTGAGTTTCGTGATTCCTAAAGTTTCTAAAACAAAAAGCAGCAACCAAATGGTCATTAAAATAACTGTTTCTGCCACTTTCAGAACACCCTCTGAGAGTTAACAAACTTAAATCCTCCACACTAATACAATTGTTTATTTAACAGATCTTGACTGTCTTTTCTGAAACAATGCTGGTATCAGCTCGCCCGTGGTGCCATGGCCAACACAGCTAGAAACTCTGATGGATGCCAGGGTTGATGACTGTACTGCTTGTTTCCTGGTTTGCTCAGAAATAAAAAAATTGCTGTCCCTTATAGCCAGAAGGCTCTGGAACCTTCCTTCAGAGATCTTCCTACTGCTTTCCCACCTACAGCCAAAATTTTTGCATGACTGAAAATACTAACATAAGTACCATATCAAAGGAAGTTTATATTTGACCAGAGGCTCCCTTTGTACACATCCCGTTAGGATCTGCTGCCCTGTGATGTAAAGGCTGAAATAACTTTCTCGGCTGTTAACTAAGAAAGGCTGAATAAGCTCCCTTTCCCTTTTCTTGCAATCTTCCTCAAAAGGTTAAAATTTCAATTCAATTCAAGATATAAGTTGCATCCTTATATATAGACAGTGCTGAACGTGCTGACTCTAGTAACACGATCCAGTCTGTGACTACTTCTATCAAGTCTTGAATTCTGCTTTAGTGCTTCAATTTCAAACCTTTCCACAATACCTCAGGTAGCAAGAAAAACAATACAGTAACTGTATGGCTATGTAAATAATGGACAATTGCATAGACCATTACATGAAATATGAGTATCTAAGCATTATCTAAGTACCAGAAAAGAGGGGCTGGAATACTCCTCGGAACTCTCTTCAATCCCTCTACTGACATGTAAGATATTGTTGCAAAAGTTCAAAGACAGACATCAGTTTAACATCCCTGGCAACTGTAACGTATTTCCCATTACCATTAACCACCTTCTCGTTACAAAGTAAAAAATTCAAGATTTCTCTTTTGCTTTAATAAAAAGTTGATTATGCTGGCATAGGTGCTGCAAGTGCTCAGTGTTGAGGTAGATCACAAAAGTTAAGGGTTGAGGAGTAGAAAAAAGATCTTTTGCTCTGCCACTTCTTCTCCAAACGCAAGTTTTCCTCACCACATGATAATCTAGAAATTAAGTAGAAATAAGGCTACAGTCTACTTCTAGCTTTTTTCGTTATCACATACTCCTAGTTTTTAATTAAAACACATGCTGCCTAATTAACACCAAGAACCCATTCCAACTCTAACCCCTGATGGGCAGGTCACTGTATGAAAAATCACCCATATTACATTTCAATTACAAACTCATTAGAGAAGAGAAATGAACAACCAGGACTTTTCAGACCTAGATAGATTTGTACTGTTGAATGCAAAAAAACATCCCTTGCAGATGAAGTCTGACAGTGAACAAGTATTTTTGTGGCTGCAAAGACAATTACGATAGCAACTTGGATTCTTCTGTGCTGCCACACTTGTGAAAAACATGTCACATTTCAAAAATAGTAGTGAATTAAAAACCAGATTTTTTTTTCATTGTACTTTGTTTCTGGTCCTCTATTACAGTTGTACCTTTTTTCCAACAGCTTTACGACATGAAAGGGGGTCTACCTTACCTATGTCAAATTTTGTTTAGCTACTGCGAAAAAGAAGATGGGGTTAGTACTGCTATCAAGCACTTCAGAGTTTCAAAGAACATATCCTAGGGCTCATGCTTAAATCACTAGTAATACTAAATTATAATCCAAGGCCATCTATGTCTTTGACTACACCTACTGGAGGCAGATGCCAGATGTAAGATCGTAATGGACACTGCTCTCATTTCATTACACATTTCACACAGAAGCATCGTTACACTGCTATCTTAGCAATATAGGTGCAATTACTGATGGCAGTGAGCTATGGAAACAATCACTTAAAGCAGTGAAATTCACTAGAAATATTCTATTAATCAAGTTGTAAGAGGGTCAAAAAGTATCTGAAATATTCATCAGCCACTTTTACTGCATCAGTAGATCTATGTACAAAACCTAGCATTTTGCTTTCACAAGGAGGAGAAAAAAATCATTTATTGTTACATGACTCTTCCCTTTCCATGTTGTTTATCTACCATGACAATGTAAAAAAAAAAGGCTATTTAGATATCTTTTAAACAGAGTTTAGCTGGATCCACTCCCAAATAATGAAAAGAATAAGAACCATGGAAATAACGTACACAATTACTAGGAGTGCACACACAAAATCAGTAATTCAGCAGCTACATTAATGCAGCGGGGTGAGAACAGAATAAACAAATGTTCTGCAACATTACTTTCTAAAAGCAATGCAGTACTTTGTGCATCTGATTTTTTTTCATGAGTGGGACAGAGGATGCACATAATTACAGATCACACACAAATTAATTAGCCTTTATTGTAAGAAGTTGTTCTGACCCCTATTTATTCCACCTGTAAAAAAAAAAATCAGTAAGAAGTGCTTAAACATACTCAACTACTATCCTTCAAAGTGCTAATAGATACTTTGGTTATATAGAAATACAGGTTGTTGGAAGCTAGGTGATTGACAAAAGAGGGCATCAGTTTGCTGGTACTTTATGAGCTTAAGTACTTGTCATTGAGTACCTGGACTAGTTTTTACAAAACATCGAGATATAAATTTGACATCGGATCCTAAATTCTTCTCCAAATGAATGACTCAAGTGGAGGGGAGGACAGGAACCTATTTTAGCAGTGTCTGTTAATCTCATTACAATCAGCCTCACTACTGGCTGTAGTATCAGCATGCAAGATTCATAGTTCATATCCAAGTATCAGGACTGATAGAAGAAAATGTATGATCTTAGCAGAGAGTCATTCCTATTTTGGATCTTTAAATTAAGGGATATTAAAATATTCATTTTTCCCCTCTTATTTCAAGATAAACATATATACATAAACATATACACATATACCTAAACCACAGTGTTCAACTTGTATTCTAATAACAGCAGAATAAATAATTGTAAAAAATATCTACACAGTTGTCTTTCATTAACTTTTTCAGCCCAAATTTTTAAGACATGGTAGAGCACTGAAATTAAACTCCAGTCCCTCAAAAGTCTGACTATTCCCCAGAGAGAGGAGACAAGACTACAGCAAAGAGAGAGGAGACAAGAGACAGGA
>NW_010389978.1:12169-17455 GCF_000710305.1 Buceros rhinoceros silvestris | reverse complement strand
GGAGAGGAAAAAGAACAGGACGTCAGCCCAAAAAAAAAAAAAAAAAATCCCAAAACTACTTAATGTTTTCAGTGGGAAAAATCCAGAAGAAAGGTAACTTTAAAAATAGAAAAAGTGAATGCAGCTCACAACAATGCACTCACATACTCGGGGGGGGAGGGATGGATACAAACATGAAGTTATGCAAAAAAAAGATACAAACCTCCATTCTAATTTAGCATGGTCTGGATGCTTATTACAGATAGAATTCCCACAAATGAAGCAGACACATGCAGGAAACATGAAAAAATGTACAACAGTTTCATGCTCATTTGCAAGGTCAACAGATACTTCATTTTTTTAATTATCAACTACACCATGAATGCATTTTTTAAGAAAAATACTAGTATTTTTTTAAAAAAATACTAGTACTTTTTAATCTGGGAAGTGGGGCAAGTGAAAAAAAAAGACTACACCACATTTTATCTTATGAAACCAAATCTTGGGTTTGTAGGAGAAAATTTCAGTCTCAGAGGATTTAATATCATTATCACAGTTTCTCTCTAGTATGCAGAAGATCACCATTCAGAATCTACCTTAAGGAAAGAATTCACTATTTCAAAATCCTGTATAATGCATAGGTTAACCCTTATACCACATAATTTGAAAGAAACACTAACCTATAAGTTATCTTCTCAAATACAACATTCAAAATAATTTGGAACTTAATATATTCTGCTGAGCTTTGTTTCCATCCCTGCACCCTAGGAAAAGAAATTACCTTTCAGCAATCACTACTTCCTCAAATTTGCTATGTGAAATCGATCAACCAGAAGATATGGGGGGGGGGGGGTCAGATTAAAGAGTAGGAAATTACAAATAAAAAACTTTTTTTGTATTTGAAAACGAGCAACCAGAAAATTTGGGGGGGGGGGGTGTCAGATTAAAGAGTAGGACATTACAAATAGAAAACTACTGGCATGAGAAATAGCTTATCTGCTTAAGGATGTTTTCAAAACTATCCATCTGACATGTTATTATTCCAGTAAGTAGGCAATGTCCAGCTAAGCTCTCTTGCGTAAGTAATTGTTGCCAACACTGGTGTAACTGAAGAAGGAAAAAACCCACCCAACTCAACATAAATGTTTCTCATGCAGTGGCTCTAAAAAATGCATTGCAGGGAGCAACAGTTTAAAATCGAGAATCTAATTTCAACTGAGACAACAGGAACTGCGATACTTTCCCCCCTTCCATTCGAAAAGGAACAAAAATTCACTAGCACGTTTCCATATAATTCCACTCTAGTCCCTTCAGAGAAGCAGAGATAAGCACAGTATCAGGGAGTCTTAAAAAACCGGTACCAACAGAGGACAAATGGACAAATCCGTTTTTGTTTACTTCATGCCCATCAGTGCCTCCTTCTCCCTAATGTATGGGCTTGGCCCTTACAAGAGACAGGAAAGATCAGAACCTTTGTCACCTGCACTTCAGGACTGCAGGACAGCCAAGTGAGAACACCATGCAAGCATGGTCTCATGTTATGGTCACAGAGTACTTTCACATCCAGGCAGCAGATTTCCCAGCAGATTTTAGAATGATGAAGCTAAATGCCTTCTATTCTTCAATCCCCTGCCCCCTAAATTATGTTCCACTTTTAATTTCTCCATAAATGAGGGTGGTTCTACATTGCCCATCGGAAATGAAAAGCAAAATACAGCAATGGTATCTCACACTATCAGGGATGGACATTTCTGGGTCCGTTATTCTAACTGTGATAATACAGTTTACTAATCATACTGACTGCCTATTGCCTGTTGGTTCTCCATTCACACTAGCCTCGGCTTCTAACTCAAAACCAGAGCATCTGACATTCTAATACTGTTGACCTATGCATATCAATCAAGATATCCCTCCAGAAAACAAAAAACATAAAGTCACCAGAAATCCCTAGGAACAAAAGAGACTAGACACAAAAGCCTCAAGACCAAGCGCTGTTTAAGGTAGCTTTCAGGAGAAAAGGACTTCATTGCTACTTCTTTTCCAATTTCAATTCTTACCATGGTTAGTTACTTCCAAACCCTGCAGCAATCACAAACCATTTTACAGAAGGGCATGAAAATCCCAGCCTACTGTCCAAAGTCTAGAAGTCAACATGCATATGGCAAAAAAGCAGGAAAAATAGGACATGATACTCTTCCAGTCTGCCCAGAAAGAGATACAATCAGGTAAGTATCCCAGTTTTTAACTGCACTTCTATTAAGGAAGGATTATCAAGAATCAAATCACAGATGATGAAAAGCAATGTTTATGTTTACTGTGGTAAGTGAAAGACTATTCCAAACCAGCAACTGGAACTCAAAAGGCAAGTCAATTCTCACTGTGCTTAATTCAAACTAGAGACTGCTTGTGGTAAGTGAAAGACTATTCCAAACCAGCAACTGGAACTCAAAAGGCAAGTCAATTCTCACTGTGCTTAATTCAAACTAGAGACTGCTAAAAAAAAAAAAAGTAAGCCCTGCTTGCCCCTCACACCTGCCTTTTATTAAATCTAGGTTTTGCACTATGATACTATGAGTCCAATCAGTAACTGACCCAAAAAGCCTATCCCTGCAAGATATCAGGGGGATTTTTTTTCCTCATTAGATCAGCTTGCTCATCAACTCACTGACCTTCAATACCAAGTCTTCACATATGAAGCAAAGGACCAACACAGGAAGGAAAGAGGAAAGACTGCCTACTGTCAGAGGCGATGCAGCAGAATGTAAGACCATACATTTGGTCCCAGGCTTTTTAAATTAAGGCTCTTTTAAGGTAAATGTGGTAACTTCACTATTGCTGGTATTTTTCTCTTAGTATGAGAGAGATGTATCAAAAGCATATGCAGGCATATTTTAATGCTCACAACAACACATGCTGGTAGCAAAATTAATTCATGTGGGTCTCATTTTATAATTTAGTCTGCCTTGGAATCATAACTCTGGTGGTGTTTTCCTGAAAGAATCAACAAGTTAAGACAAGAACTCTGCGGAGGGAGCAGGGTGGAATAATTTAAAAAAGAAAAATTAACCATGCCAAATATCCGCAGGCAAACAAGAAGCAGCAAAGACAATCAGTCAGGTCAGTAAATAGTTATTTTCCAGACACTGACTATGTTAGCAGTTCATGTTCTACATTGAGTTCAGAACTGAAACAAGTGTTTACAGGATGTGGTCTTAACTGCAAGTGCAGCGCATGTTTTTGTAACAAAAATTCAATTACTTGTCTACAAAGCAATTTTTATATTTAAAAAACGTTTGAGGCAATGAGACTAAGAATTAAGTCGCAAAGTACCTCACCAAAAAAAAAAAAAATCAAGGTTTAATGGAGAAGTATCAGAAAAGATACAGGGTAAATCCATGATCTTGGTTCTACAGTTCTATTAGCCACACAGAAAAACGTTGGAAAATTCAGAATGAACTCCAAAGGAGGGGGGAGGGGGGGAACAAATAGAAACCAGTAGACTCCATGGCCTTACTTGTCCTTTAAAACTAGAAACGGCAAGGGCTTTGATGACAGTTTAAAAGACAACATATTATAACTGTTGCAAATATACTGCAATTCGCCACCACTTACAAGTTCTGAACAAAAACAACCTTGTGTTAAGATTTGATTTTGTGGAAGTGCATTAACACTATGATAGTATCAAGTCCAACCTGAACACAGATGTGTGAACTAATTTTGAAGTTTGTTTGAAAATTAATTCCTGTTACTAGTGTTGATGAGTACTGAAAATAAGGTTTTAACTTGCTATTTCACACTGGAAACGTCAGCAAACCAGGCCAGACTCTAGAGGAACAGTGGATATCTTTATGGTAGGGCAAGGAGGGGACACCCATAGATCCTTGCTATGGCACACTGAAGCACATTTCAGAAACACAAAAGGACTAAAGAAAAAGATAAACCTGATAGAACATTTCTTTGCAATACTATTTCTGGTACTTCCTACAATTCAGTAGCTACAGAACAGTGCTGTAGCCACCGATACTTGGGAGACAAGCAGAAACTCTAGAATGAAATGTGCTTGAGCAGGTCAGGCCAACCTTTGGCTAGCAGGACCACTATTTACTCATGACAGTGACCAGAATGTAGATAAACAGCACACTTCACAGAAGAGCAAAGCCTGAGAAAAAGGAAAGCTCTTGAACACCTGAATACATTTTCTAAAGATCCTATCATAATTATCCCAAAGAAGGCAGGGACGAGACAAACTAGCAGACATCACAATCAGGGAAGACAGGTGGACAAGAACAAATGCAAAAGCACTCGAGAATCCAGCTGATGTGGACCTAGACACAAACAAGCAACTCTGGAAGTGGTTTTGGACTGCACACCTCATTCTCAGCAGATAAGCATATCCTTAGTTGGTGGTACCATTACCACAGCTAAAAATTTCAGAGAGCAAGAAGGGTAGAATTTAAAACCATAGAAGAAACACCAGAATATCCTCTTCCAATCCAGAAGACAGGAACATACCAAGTTTCCAACTCTGCTTCACAACTGAGCTCTTAATATTACCAAAACAAAGTATAGGAATTATGATCATTATGGCCTTTGCTACAGTAAGCCTTCAGACAAAGCTACTTTATTAAATGTTTGATTTAAATAAATCCATGCCTCCTACAGTTACGAAAAGAAAACACTTGCCCTCACCTCTCTCCTCTTTCAGGGACCTATCACTTCTTACACAAGACAGAACAGCAAGGATCTTATATAAGACAATTCTCCGAAATTAATTTTTAACTGTATGTCTAATCACAGTGATGGAAGAGAAAGAACAAAAGAAAAGCAATATTCAGAAAGGACAAGCAAAATTGCTTTAAAGATACATGCTTCATTCCTCTGGGTTCAAGAAAGCTATAAAATTAAAGCTTTCAAATTATTTCAAGTAAGAAAAATCTATGCAAAATACTAGTTAGAAGATCAGATGGAATTACCACTTCTAGATGTGTATTTTTCTGTCAGTGCCGTTTTTAACATCCAGTAAATACCTGGAAGTAACTACCACCTCCTTTGCAAACAGGGAAGTAATACGCAACCAACCTCACACTGCCCTGAGCTCGTTTCTTTAACATAATAAAATCCTGCAATATTTGGAGCTATTAGTTGTAAATGTTCCCACTTCCTTTCTTGAGAACTTGCTGGAATTAGCAAGCTTGGGCAGAAGCAACATCCTTCACTGCTCATTTTTATTTTCATCAATGCTGTTTTTCTACCTGAAATATCAAGCAATTACATACAACTCTTACAGGGATATAAAGAAACATAAGC
>NW_010389978.1:8920-12043 GCF_000710305.1 Buceros rhinoceros silvestris | reverse complement strand
GCGGGGAGGGACGACGAATGACACGACAGGGACAACACCAACAATAAAACCCAAAAAAGCACACACAGAGAGAAGAAAACCCCCGAACGCCACACAAAAACCAAACCAACCACTCACCCCTCAAAACCTCACCAGAAAGCTGTACACTGAGCACAGGCCTAGATAACCAAGGAAGAAAACATAATATTCTTTTTCTGATAGAGCATCGCTATTGATAGCCTCTTCTTTTCAATTTCCATTTATGGCCTATGTTAATCAAAAGAAAATAGGGTACAGGAAAAGAAAGATGAAAGTGTAAGTCAGCAATTGGCATTTAATACTATCCTCAATATAAAAAAGTCAGCCTTTTTAACCCTTTAATTCAGGAAAGAAACCAGATTTGAAAAACTTCACTACCACATTCTGTTTCGCATGAGTGTGTTATTTTCACTCATCTGACATATGTTGCTTCCTCAACGGATTCAATGTATTTTGGCATTCCAGAACAAAACTGCTCTTGTCATGTTTGGCATTTCACGCGCAATGCAGCCAGGAAGCCACTCCTTAAGACTATGCAGCCATCTGCAGCAGATACCAGAGGTTTTTAAACAAGAAAGCTGCACTGTCGTGAATACGCAGTATTTCAATATACAAGAAAAGTTTTCATCTGTCAAACAGACGCTCCATCTAATTGCCTGCAGATAAATTCAGGTAATAAGCAACACATAACAGTGTGTTGTAACAGTTCAGAAAAAACAGAAACAGAAAGGGGGGGAAAAAAACCCCAAACCACTATTTCAGAAGATTTCTGGTTACTCTACTATTTTGCTTTCAACAAAACAGCCCCTGATGACCTGCTTTACATGCACTCCCTCCAAAATAGTACTTGACAGAATTCCCAGCTAAAACTAGAATGGATCAAACAACAGAGGTCAGAGGAACACAGCAGGCCCAAAACATAGAGACTTTGAGATACAAAGCAAAGCAGAAGTTGGGTACATGGAAGAAGAAGTAGAAATCACACTCAAAAGCCTCCAGATATTAAGATGGATAAGCCACCCAGAAAAACTGCTGCATCAAATCTAGATGGGTTACCGAGTTCAGTCTGCGGTAACAGGAACACAAGTGGAAACACATTCATACATCAGAATTCAAAAATGGAGGAGTGCATGTGGATATTTGTATTCATTCCCCATTTTGGGATTGTTAGATTTAAAAAAAAAATAATCCTGCTAAACAACATACACATAAAGATGCATCCCAACACGTAAAACACTAGGTAGTAACCTAATGAAAGTCAGCGTTTAAAAAACACCACATGCAATTGGACTTCCATCTTACTTCAGAACACTTCCACTTTAAAGAACACTTCTGTGTCTTAAGCCACCTCAACAAGTTGGGGTTTTCTGCCTTTACATTTGTTTACTGCAAAATGCAGTACTAAAATGCGTAAGTTTTACTTCCAATGCAGCTTTAAAAAGTTTTACTTTACTACATCTTTTTCACTGCTATGATAAGGAGTAGCCACTATTTCTATAAAGGGTTGAAGTTAAAAAAAAATCAGTATTTTCCAGATTCTAAGCATCTTCTCCTTCTAGTTTATAGAACAATTATGATTAGTTCAGCCTTATTCTCAGTGGTTTTAAAAGTTACTGTCCTGGGCAAATAAAGAAACCCCTGAACTGTACCTCTGTCTATTATTTTACATTCATTTTACAACTGATATATAAATTCCGTTCCATTGCAATTAGTGACTCACAACTGTGATTCCCAAGAATTACTCCTCTTTGCATTTACTGTCTACTTACAAGACTCTTCACATCTCCCACTTGGCTAAGAACCATTATTCTTGTCCTCTTGTCTACTCAGCTGTGCTCTGACAACGTGCATTTGATTTTTGCCAACTTAGAATCACTTTTCCTTCCCAATACAGAAATGAAACGTTTAAGCTAATATTTTTTGTACTGAATTATTTTTCTCTTTACTTAGTGTTGTGGTCATCTAAGTCAGCAGAAGATGATTAAAGAAAAAAGAAGAGCTATTATGTTACTTTTATTTCACTACCTCAGGCACTCTGGAGATCAGATAAGTAACTGTTGTAACAAAATTAACAGAAGGCTATCCTTGAATGGTTTCGAAAATATTTTTGCTTCTTTAGACAGGGAAGAATGACAGCTTACTGCTTACAACAAAAATTCTAAGAACTACTTGGAATATGGACAATTATACTGAAGCACAGTTTCTCTTAAAGTGCTATTATCAACGTAGATAATAATTCACTATCTAAAGTCAAAAACAAGATTTGACCTGACAGGAGGTTTAAACAGAACTAAGACTTTTCCTTCCTATCACAGGGTAAATTACAGCCTCAAAACTGAATTCTAAGTTGATTTAATAATAACTCAGCTCAATGTGTTAACTTCTGACATCCTGTGCTTTCTAGCAAAAGAAAAAAGAGATACAATGCTACTTTGACACAATCAAAGTAAAAAGTGGGACAGTGCCATGCTGGTTTGTTATTAACATGTCAGCCTCTTTCTCTCAGAACAGGAAAATGGAATTGAATACGTAGGAACGGACAATGTAGGAATTTCAGAAAATTTAGTAACTGTGATTTCAAATAATTTTAATTGCCCAGTGCATACTTCCTTTCAGACTTTTCAAAGGTCAAAATCAAGTTAATACAAGTTTGGTGAAAATGAGTCACATTCTGATTGTGAGTGAAGGTTGAATTCAGTGGAAATAGGGGGAGTCTCACTTTATCTGGAACAGATGAAAGAAAGCAAGCACCATGTCTAGAAGTGTAAGGAACAATTTGTTGGTTCTTGATCAGTTGGTTTATATAGAGGAAGTAGTAAGAAAGAGGACAAGAAAAAAGTATCTATTAAAAATGTGTTTCTCTCCCATCCCATAACACTTCCTTTAAACCTGCTCCACTGACAGGGCCATAAACTTTCCCCTGAAGCATCAGTTTGCTGCTGCAAAACCAATTCAGTAACTCTGCCGTGAAAGATTACAGGACATTTGAAATCTTGACAATACTTTTTCCACAGATACCACAGATTTCCCACATGAAGAATCTCACAGAAATGTTTACCTACTCCACTCTCTCTAATAAGAGCAGCACTGAAAAAAGCACACAGG
>NW_010389978.1:2970-8819 GCF_000710305.1 Buceros rhinoceros silvestris | reverse complement strand
ATGCCATGAAGCTCAGCACTTCTGCTTTGCTTCAGTAAAGCAATACAAAGTGCTCCTTGAAAAATAGAGGCATTCACTCAGATAAATACAAGTAGAAGAGTATTATTCTCATCTAAGTCTGTTAAAATAAATTTTAAGTCTATCTTGCTTTTCTAGTACTTAAATTGTTTACATTTTCATTTATTTACATGAAACCTGTGGTACTGGCCCCAAAGCATTAATATCTAGATTAAGAATAATGCAATGGAAAAATATGATTTTCTAATAGCCACAGACAGCTTCCTCCCTCACAAAACACTGTTCAGAAAAAAAGTCTCCTAAAAGACACAAATAAGATGCACTACAGTTAATCAATAGTGTAGTAAAATAGTAAAGCTCTGACAGTTTCTCTCTCCCCCATAACAATGTTTCTGATTTTATCTACCAGAATCAGAGCCAAATGGCTTGCAAAGTTCAGAGTTCCAATTGACTTCCCCTTCCTGTCATGTTCCCAGAAAGGATGGAGTTAAATCACCTTTTTCACCTCTTAGGTGTAACATCCTTAACTTAATTGTTACCTTGTTTTTAATAGCTTCCCAGCACCCATATGTAAACTAACGAGAGTGACCTTAAAGTAAAATTCTAGGTTTGTTCCAAATATTATTTTCTAGCATTCTAAACTCAATTCCAAGAAGGAGATATACTAAAGAATTCATTAATTAATTACAATAAATCATCCCATACAAGTTTACTAAAGCATGACCAAAATAAATGGTATAAAATCTGAATAGCTATGAATCAGAAAAATATGAACTGGTGAGTGTTCTCCTTCAGTGATTAACTTTATTGCCAACTTCAAAAAAAGTACAGAACACCTCAGAGATTAAATGACCCACAGCTCCACGGTTAACAAGACATATGATTACATCACCAGAAGTAACCCAAAATGAGTATGTTCTCCTAAAAGGAGCTAACTACCAAGCTGACATTCCAGGTCACCACAGGCTAATTTGCCACAGCAAGCAAACATACCAGAAGCAGGGTGTCAGTGCACATCAACAGCTGTCTGCACATCATCTCCTCCTTCAGGTATACCTACTTTCTAGGCTGAAGTGGAAACTAAGTAAATTCAACACCTGCGTAATACACACTGTAGCATGGACATGGAAAGTGAGTATTTACAGAGCATTTAAGTCATGAAGGATTTAGACTGCTATGGTCCAGTTTTCCTGAAAATACAGGCCTTGAACTTGTAAATACTTCTGCAGCCAAGCTTTTTTTTTCTTCCTTAAAACCACAAGCCTGCACAAGCACATACAGATTATTAAGCGTAATGTTTCTACAGAGGGGAAAAAAACGTAATTTGCATTATTATCATTAAGATTTCTCCAATACCCAGTTTCAAATATAAATCCCCATCCTATCCTCAGTTACTTGTCACCGGTTTGGCCAAGGCTGAGCCAAGGTCCGGTAACGATAATACCTTCCCCTATTCCAGCAGAAATAGGGGAAGGGAGAAAAGAATTCGTGAGACCTCTAAAATGCTTTTGGAAAACTGAAACAAAACTTTAATAACACTACAAACAAATATATATATTAAATACAAAGGAAAACAGTGAGATATTGAGGGTTTGTGGAAGGCGAGGGTTTAAACCGAAAGCAAACATGGACCATGGCAGCGATCAAAGATGGCAGCGGCCACGTGGTTCTGCCGCGTGAGCAGCACACAGAGACCCGCGTGGTTACGAATTACCCGGCAGCATGAGATAAGAGTGGAATTGGCACAATCCTACCAGTCTCTATCGTGGAATGAAGCGAAAGCAAAAGCAAACAGCCCTCAGGCGCGCTGGCAGTCTGGGCTCAGCTCGATGCTTTCGGCAGCTCGGCTGTAACTTTACCGAAGAAGCGACAGCAGCTCTCAAAATGGCGAGGGGGGTTTCCGTTCCCCCCGCGGCACGGCTGAAAGTGGCAAGCAGGCAAAAAAGCTCGGCTCTGGCACGCGGTGGTGCTTGCAGAGGCGGCAGCAGTGGCTCAGCAGCGGTTCACGGTGGCTCGGCAGTGGTTCCCGGCGCGGCTCACTCTGGCAGGGACGGATCGGGTCCCGATAAGCTGTAACAGCTCCGGAGAAAAGCGCGCCTCTGCAGCGGTCCGGGGCGACTGGCGCAGCACAAGCAATGGTGGTCCAGGGGGCGGCAGAGAGTGCAGAAAGACTGACTTTCGCAGGCGCAGCACAGCTTTTTAAAGCAGAAACAGCACGAAAATCAAACAGACCCGCAAAAACTTTTAACGAAATGTTTTTAATGAAAAAATGGAGATGCAGTTGACATCACATGGGAGGGAATACAATTGGCTAGTTAAAGCAAATTCTCCTAAAAAGGAGATTTTCTGCCAACCCATCACATTACTGATAAGTAAATACAGAAGAACTGCACTAATTTGATGAAATTGGTGACAACTGGGTTGATCTTCTAAACTATCACTTCTCCTCTCAGGGAGAGTAATGCTAGGATGACTACAGTCATATGTGGGGGGAAAAGCTGCAGTTCTCAAAAAGTTTCTTAGCAGCCTACTAGAAGTCTTTCAGACAAGCCTGGAAACACCTTCCACCATCCAAACACCTAAGATGACATCTATAGACATTTTGGATGACTCAGCCTGTGACTGACATTCACAGGCATCTTGCATAGCATTTCAGGCATCTGTTCGGATGTACTGCTGTAGCTCAAAGCATCTATGCCCTCTCCTCCTCAAGAGGCTTCAAAATTTTGAAAGGTATGCACTGAAAAACTCCAGTGACAATGAGGGCAAGGAAGGATAAAAACATAATTTTGTAACTATACTAAACTCAGATCCCACACATTATGGGACATAGGACTAAGGAAAAAACCATGAATATTTTCATCCAGAACTGTCTGGGAGGATGGAGCTCCTTACGCAGCTGCTACAGGAACTTCTCATGCCAGCTAGAGTTGAAAACTGATGAGAAGGCTCTAAAGACAGCAGTGAAAGTGAAAGCACAATACTTCAGACACTAAGACTATCTTTCCACAGCTATCTTTAACATACTAACAGAACTTCAAATATTCTGAATTTAATTATCAATACTAGAGCTTTCCCCATCATGGAGAATAAGGCCCTAGCGACTTCACAAGGAGATATCACCCACTTCAAATTATAAGTTCAATTCAGAGTTTTTCATTTCAAGCATCCGTAACTTTTACTAACACTTCAATACAGTTCAGAGCTGCTTCTACTCATAAACTAGCCCCAGAATCCAGGAAGACAACTATAGCCCAATCACCTACTTCAGAAGTGCAATTTTAAGTTCAAGAGAATACAAAACTCAACACTTCTAAGTATTTCCTTCCTACCTGTTTGTTCCTGGAAATTAATTTCCACTCAAACAGCTGCAATCTCTCCCACTGGAAGTGTGTCATAGTCCAGAATAGTCAGACCGTTCACTGCTTAGACCATGTCTACATATCTCTCTTTATTCCACCCCAGCCAGCTTCATGGCAGGGTCTACAAGACAGGAAGCACACCACTGTGTGTATTGAACTATACAGGCTTGGAGAATTCAGCATGCTTAGGGGACTTATTTGGAAAAGGAGCTCATGCACCCAGAGAATTCCGAATGGATCACTCTGCATTTAAAAAAGAAAACCTTAAAGAAAGTCTGCTTTTAGCAGCTGTTTTACTTTGCATATATAATACAGCCTTATGCTTGTAGAATTAAATTATTCAAAAGTGTGAATCAAAAGTTTGAGAAACCATAGTTCTATTTAAAAAAGATGCAAGAGTGTATAATACCAGATATTTAAAACTGAGGAACTATGAAAAAAGTTGAGCGTTTTAGAATCCCTTACCTTCTGGTAGCTTTGCTCTTAAGGGTACAGAAGTTGTCCTTACTATCATAATTATCTTTAGGGTTTAGCCTGTGCTTAATTATTGGACAGACACATAACAGAGGAAGGCACAAAGCATTCCCTCTATCTTCTTTAATCAACGTTGTGTACAAGACTTGTCATCTAATCTTTTCTTGACCATACCAAAAAATAGAAGAGTAAGGCCATCCTACCCATTACCTACTGAAGTGGATAAGGAGGGAATGAGAGTACACACTATCTTATCTAACAAAACTGAGCCTTCAAAGAAGCTTGAAAGGCTTGGCTACCCTTTGACATTATTACGACTTCTAGGACAGCCACAGCAGCCAAGATTGTTCACATTGTCCTCAGACTCTGCTTAATCAACACTTTTTGCTCCTATGTGTAATGACCACTTAGAAACAAGCATCTACAAAGTGGTTACAGATGCAGAAAGAACTAATACACTCGACTTAAGCTTCCCTAGGGAAGCTAGTCACAATGCTAATGTTCTCCAACAGAAGTACACTTCAGTTTGGCTTCATTCAGACCAAATTAAGAGGTTTGCTGAGCTTTATTTCTCAACTATGCAAAATCACAATATATTTTTAAAGGTGGAAGCTGCAATTTAGTCCTGAAACATCATGCTTCTCTATCACCTTCAGAGGAAGTACTGGTGGAACTAAACAGAGTAATAAGCCAAATACCCATATTGAAGTTTAAGCATTAGAAAAACAGGTATCTTAAAAAGAACTGGAAGCTGATAATGGACAGCAGCAGAAAAAGCAGAATTATCCCAAGGTAACTATAAAAATACTAGCAATTCCACCACAGCAGTATTCACTTTTTCCATTTTTCTTGAGCAGCAGATGACATCTATAAATCCCTCCTAAACCTGCATCCATATTTTCAGATCTTAATATCTAAAAGGTTTTATTCCCAACACATTAACATTGTATTTTTAATTAGAAAAGGCTACATTTCAATAAAGAAATCTTTCTACAGCAAAAAAATCCTTCAAAAAACCCCATACTCATCTTGTCATTAAAGCAGTCAAGTTTCTCTATATATTGCATGTCTCCTTGTAATCTTAAACTCAATAGAACTGCTCAACAATTAATTATTACTAGAGTACACTAGGCAGTATTATTTAGGCCTATTTTTTACCAATATTTACTCAGCAGGAGACAGGCATTGCCAGCTGTGCTGGTACAGAGGGCTATGCATGCCACCTTCACAGTTGGAAACTGGAGTGGCACACTGCAGCTGCTCCCCAAGAGGTAAAGAGAACTATAAGGTCTGTGGGAAATCCATGTTTGAAGCTTTCACAAGCCCCTATCCCAGCAAAAAAAGTGTTTCTTGTCCAGAACTGGACCAGGGTCTGCATGCAGGTATTCACAGAACTGTTCACAAGTTACTCACAACACCAACAAAAGGATACTCCCTGTGCATTCAAAACGTTAAGGGAAACTATCAAAATTAGCTCAGCTTTTAGAAGTTGTAGAAGACAAACACACAAACATGCATTGGAGTTCACAGATGTTCCAAAGACACTAAGCTAGCAATGTAACACGTTATCACAAACACTACACTTTGTAAAGGGGGAGGGGGTGCGGGGGGAGTTATCTACAGGCTATTTACTACACAAACTGATAAACTTGCTACCTTCAATGTCTTCATTCTGATGTCTGACACACTGTTTTACTCAAAAGCTGACAAGGTAAAATAGCAATGTTTCTAAATCTTTATTTTGCAGATAACTCATATTTAACTACCTATATCAACATTTGCATACCCACATCAGAATATAGTCTACTATTTTCATATCCATAACAGTAGGTTTTCCACCAACTCAACTAGTAACACATTTGGAAAAGATTAGATTTGTAATTCCTCTATGTGGAGTAAATGTCAGACCCTCCTCTAGGAGATCAGGTTATTCCATAGTGAAAATGTGCTGAAGAGATGACGTATCAACCGCTTGATCTTTATGTAACATTTTCC
>NW_010389978.1:0-2852 GCF_000710305.1 Buceros rhinoceros silvestris | reverse complement strand
CCCTACAAGATTTTTCCTCTTTACTTGGAAGAAAGAAGGACAAAAACAAAGCAAGAAAACAAAGCTGACAGCCAGTGATTCATCACACCTCTACAGGAAAGTTGAGTTGAGGAATTTGCTCCCATTCCCTTCTATTTCCAGAACCTACTTCTAACACGCTACGTATCGTGTACGTTACAAATGAGCAAGCCTTTCCTTAGCTTTGATGTTCCAAGCATGGCTCTTGATGCCTGGAACTACAGACTCTGAACAACTTCCACTGAGGACAAATCATAACACTGTTTTCCTACACTGCCAGCTTAATACACTGTGCCATTTTCAATCAATAATACTTTCTTTGTGGAGCCCCCTTATCAATTCTATACAAATGTAATAGGTAAATGGATACGCTATAGAGCACTACTTTCATACCAAACATTTTCTACCGAGAATCTTATTCATAAGATAAATCTATTCATATTTTTACTAATACGATAATCATCTTAATGACAAGCATATTCCATAGTATGCCATATGCTGCAACCTCCTGATTGCAAGCATGCCCACTTAAAATTACCAATGTTTAACTCAGCTTAATTTAATTCACGAGCAAAGAACAGCCAGGTCAAAAGAATGTTTCCCCAAGCCATCGACATGTACCTACAAAAGCAACCTTGTTTCAAGCAACATGAGCTACTATGTGTATACTTAAATATTTTTATTGACAATATAGGTATCAATGTCAGACTGATTTTTAGTTGAGACACTGGATCTCGAGAAAGAATACACTCCCTCATAACTCCTAAACTATGTTAATGACGTGAATGGCATTCTATGATACAGCCATTGGCTGTAAGCAGTACTGAATTACACTTTCATCATTAAAAAGGGTCTTATCTATAGCTACCATGGTGACAAAACACTAGTGTAGAAGTTGTGACTCCACTACAAGGATCTATTCTTCTACATGGCATTGAAAAATATCAAGTGCATCATAAGAAACACAAAAGGGTCTAAAAAGGAACAAAATTGCATCCATTATGAACATACTGGTTTACAACTATATTTGTCATGCATTGCTACAATTACCCACCCCCCCCAGACCCCAAGAATTTCAAGTCATTACTGGGACTGAGACACTGTTTTGGAAAGTGATGGTTCTTTGTAAAAGGATTACTCTATTTAGACTTCATTGCTTTTCTGCCAAACACTAGCCATATAAGGAAATCCAAGTTCACTGCATTTATTTTGTTCAGCCGTTTCTGACGCCTAAGAACAACACTTACTGCTGCCCGGAAAGGTAAGTCTATAAATTCCAAATCATTTACTGGTTACCAGCCACAGAAATCACTTTAGGTCAGCTAAATGTTACCATTTTTTCTCACAGTATATCACACAGATGGAGTTGAATTAGTAACTTTTTCCTCAAAGACTACACTACTTGATACTCTTACAGAACTACACATGTAGTAGTGTTAAAAACTTTGCATAGAAATTACTTCCAAGCCTTAAAAATTCCAACGCATCTCAGGCACCTGAGACTGAAGCACACACATCCCACCCAACCAACACGTTGCTTTCAACTTTGACAAACAGGAACAAAAATTTAAATAAGCTACCACAGAGCTCATGTTGAACATTCACAATACGAGAAACTCCTTGCCTTCACGACAGAACTAACCAGTAATTGCCTCTTCAAGGGACGTGAAATGAATTTGTGGTGCGCAATATTGCTTTCACTACATGTAACTACTTAGCTGGCATAACTCAGAAAGCACCAGCAGTACGAAATCTGACATTCAAACTTTGCATTTAGTTTCCCCTCCAACAGCTTCAAACGGGACTCTTTTCAAAAGTAATAATGCAGAAAGTGGTCATCACAACCAAACACGGCTACGATAACTCGGATGTTCAACTGCCCATATTTTTAAGACGTCAGCCCAGTAGCTAGCTAGCTTTTTTTTTTTTTTAATGAGGCTCTTACGTTAAACTTTGCAAGGATCAAAAGGCACCATACAAGTTGAAAAATATGCAGTCCAACTCGTCGTCTAGAGGACAGAGGGGGCGGAGGGGAGGAAGAGAGGTGGCGGCAGCAGTGGAGGGGAAACGCTGCGACACATTTACAGAGGACTACGAGGGCACATTTTTGTAAAGAAATTAACAGCTATCTTAAAGAAGACCGCCCAGACATTAACCGGTATTCTAGAAAACAAGGCAAAAAACAAACAAGAAACGACAGACACAAGCAGCACCAAGCCTCAAGTTCTTTCGATTAAATAAAAGATACTACCTCCTTCAGGACTTTCTTATTTCCTGAGACGTTAATTACACTCGCAGGGTTAGCAATGGTTTTGGAAGGAAAGGAGTTGAAGCCGTGGAGTCACGGAGTCCAGCAGTTTCAGTTCAATACCTTCCCGGACCGAACAAAGAAACTTCTGTTTCTGAGGAGCTTAAAAACTTTCCGTCTCCCCAGACTTTTTCCTGAGCCTCCATGAAACCAGCGACTACGTTCATACAAACAACATTTCGGCGAGAGGGGAAGAAACACAAAGGACAGCTGAACTATGCAAGGCGGAAAACACAGAAAAATAAAGGCCAAAAACAGGATATAAAAAATGAAACGTGAACTCCTTCCTTTTTCCCCACCCCCTTCAGCAGAGGAAGGATTTTTCTGTTGTTGCTGTGGCTGCTGCCTTCTCTATTTAATTTACCTTGTCTGTCGGGCGTCTCAACCAGATCCAGCAGGCAGGAGTTTCTTCCGACCCCAAGGAAATATATATTAAATCCAATTGAGTTTTCTTCTCGTTAAGAGGGAAGGGGGCAGAGGAGAAGAGAGGAGCGGGGGGTGGAAAAATGCAACAGCTTTCGACGAG
>NW_010389977.1:25065-26359 GCF_000710305.1 Buceros rhinoceros silvestris | reverse complement strand
AGCCTGGCTAAATAATAAACTAAAGCTTTCTGTATAACTAACATGAAATTTGATCAGCTGCTTCTACATAGAAGGTTTAAGAAGACAAGGAAGGTGAGTCTGTTAATTCATTAACATATAATTCTTTTAATACTTGCTGAGGGAATTAAGGCTAATGATTAATGTCTGGACACTCAAAAAATCGTAAGTAATGGTACTAAAATAACAAGAGACGGAGCAAATCTTTGAGGTAAAGCTGTATATATTGTGAACAAAAAGCACAGTACTTTGGAGCAAATGATCATCCTCACTAGTTTTGATCACCAGTTCTTCATTTTCACCCTGTTCAGCAGTTCAGCATGCATATTACTGCACCTTTTCAGAACCGAACAAGCCTTGGGCAAAAGTAGTATTTTTCACATTTCCTGTCTGATATCCAGTTTTCAGAGGCTTAAGACATATTACTGCATACAAACATATATATATAGAATCCAAAATAATTTCAGAGGGATACAAATGCAAACTTCCAATAGAGGCATTTTAACCTAGATCCCACCAGGTCCTGCCTACCTTTCCTGATATCGTTCCTGCTGCAGATGGGGAAGTTCTGGTTTATCCCTGCTGGGACAGTGGGCAGAATAGACCCGATAGGTTCAGTCTCCAGAGGGAACTGTGAAGAGGTTTCAATTTACCACATAAACTGACTCATAATTGTCACGGAGGAGGATTATAGTCACAGTGTGCTCAGATCTGACTTAATCTTAGAAAATTTTACATTACTATCTGAATTATTTTGCACATAAGATTCTATCTTTCTAGACATCCCACATTCACACAGCAAATTATGTACCATGCCAAAAAAACCGGGAGAGGAATAGAGACAAAACACTTGTGGCTGTAGAATAGTAAATGTTCAAAACACAGCATTAAAACCACCATTGAAATCAGGTGCTTAGGAAGAAAATACTACATTTCAGATTTCGTACAGCTTTAACTCAGTCTGCATATGTCTATCTATTATGATGTGCTGTCCAGTTATATAATTCTACTGTATATTTTCCAGTGACTGTTACCTTAGTATTCAATTTTCATTTTTCTTTACTGTTATATTGCTGTGTGTGATCCCATGTGCTATTTACTCACCATCTATCAAATCCTGAGAAGAGAATTATTTATTGCCTAGAGAATTATTTATTGCCTTGGCAAGCATTATGATACTATCTACATAAATGCTTCACAGTTATTAATTAGTTTATTTTCACAACTATCCTCTAAGATAAAAGAATACTATTAATTGTTTTCTTTCAGAAGCAGG
>NW_010389977.1:22398-24657 GCF_000710305.1 Buceros rhinoceros silvestris | reverse complement strand
TTCCTGCTCAGACCTGCTATAGACAATCAAAGCATGGGCTAATGGAGACAGGAATTTTTCTGCTTGCCTTTCTCCCCACATCTGGAGGTAATAACTATGGGGGATTGTATCTGGTAACATAAGGGATCCATCCAGTCAGTCTGTAGATACAGGCAATTAATTCCATATTAGTTTGCACAAAAGGCTTAGCTCACATGTAGCAGTCTCCTATGGCGGCCAGTTTAGAAGGATAAATATACCCCTGGATGAATTCACCCACACCTATGAGATGTGGACATTAGGGGTAACAAGCTCTTGAAGACAAGTGACTCTATCAGCTGCGTTTTGAAAATGCCTTTTGCATGTTCAAGTGGTTGTCCACCCAATATGTACTTGGTAAGTAGCAAGCAGCATTTGTAACCACATTACCTAGCTATCTAACAGCTTACTTCACACTTGGATATGATCTAAAAAAAAAAAAAAAAAGCCTAAAATATGTGAGAATAATGCTGGACATTTTAGATCAGGAAATTCAAATTATCAGAACATATAAAGTGACTTCAAAGATTAATGAAATTGAACTTCTACTGAGAAGAAATTCTAACTTTGAGTTTTTACATAATCGGAGTTTAGAACTGCAGCAGTAGAATAACTAAGAAACACTTTTCCAGCTTGTCTTTTTATAGTATCGTCAGGATGCACTGTTGACTCCAAGAACAAGTAAATAAGAACAGGAAACTGAATTTGATTTCTCAGTGCAGAGTCCTCTTGCAGTATTTAAGTACCTAACCCTAGAGAATGATGGTTTTCTATGGGCTAGACTAGACCCAGGATTACAGTATTACACATATTTTTGTACATTGGTCTCAAATATCTAAGGCTATGCAGCCTGTGCATATCAGCTCTTGCAGAATTACTGCCCATAGAAGAGTTCATTGTTGTTGTTTGCTCACTTACGTCTAACTGTTCTCTATGGCTCCCTATACCCAGGAAGAATGAAGCATGGTTTGGCAACTAAGGTCCTAATTCTTGTTCCTGAGCAGAAAAATGGGCCTCTCTCCAAATTACGCAGATTCATGTGAGAGAACTAAATCAAAACCAACATACAAACTATATCAAAGTAGGGAGGAACTAGAAAGTATCCCCTCAGTTGGGTCATGTGCTTAACTATAAAATGTTGTTTGGCAAAATCATTGGAAAAAAAAATCTAACACTGCACCAGTGGAAAACAATGTCATAGGCTGTAAACCACTGGTATGTGACTTAATAGCCTGTCATTGTTCTTAATCCTGTTACTGTTTTCTTTGCTATTTGTTTCCACAGCAAAATTCCAGCATTGATAGAAAATGAATAGCAGTGAGACAGCACAAAGTCCATCTGAAGCTGTCTGGTGGTTCTTTCTCTCCTAGATTGTTGCTAGAATTAGGTTTAATCCTGCAACCTTTACTTCTCTGATACCCTCACTAAGTGCTATGGGAATAGCAATGTGAGTAGAGAGTTGGTGAACTGGGCAGACAATCACTCGTTATCCAGCATCCAGCTGCCTTTGACTGCTATCGCTCGGTATATTTTGCTGCATGAGAGCTTGCTTGTACACCAGTAGTCAAATTTCCTCATGTTTAGAAGATTTCTCTCCATCCATTTTGTCTTTCTCATTCTCTGCTTCTAACTTTATCCATCTATCAGTCATTGTATCTCTAATCAAATATACAAAATGCCAACAACACTGACTCCTTTGACTGTATGTCAAATCCCCCTCTGTGGTTTCCATTCTGCTCACGGTCAACTCTTTTGAATGATCATCCTACGGCTTAGTTCTTTCCTAGCACAAAGAAGCTCCACCTCACTTTATAAATAACAGAGTCCATACTCTTTGACGGTCTGTAAGTAGCTTTGACCAGCCCCAGAGAACACTACACTCCAGACAGAATAGCTAACATGTTTAAAATGCCAGGTAAAAAGATCTGAACTATTTCTTAAAACTTCCCTACAAGAATAGATAATCACTTTAAAGTCCAGTATGACACACAGGACTGCAAAACTATCCTACTCGTCTGCAAATACCTAACTTACCTCCTTGGTACAGCAAAGATTGATACAGAAGCAAGAGCTTCTACTATGAAAAAAAGCAGTTTCTATAACATGGGAGTAAAATCTGCCTTTAACAGCATTATTGCTCTCTCATGATCTCACTACAAATATATTCTTACAAAACATAATATCTAAACTTAAACCTTAGTACAAGAAAGTTTAATTAAGGATATTCCAACCTTCAGCAGG
>NW_010389977.1:6993-22335 GCF_000710305.1 Buceros rhinoceros silvestris | reverse complement strand
CAGCAGGAAAACATACAAGCAATAGATATCACACAGCAATTCTGCTCTATACTATTATAAAAATAGCTGCATTGATACATACTTGTTGGGTGGAAAGTATTGTAGTAATGGAAAGAAATAGTTACCTTACCTACTTACCAGGTATCTGGTCAAATGTTATAAATGTTTACATGTACATAGATGATTGTTTAGAGGGGACGGTAAAGACTAAGTGAAATTCTGCCACTATGTTATATGATAGGACGATGTTTTTAAGAGGAAAAGCAAGTCTTCCATTGCTTTTTCCAGCCTACATGTCATGGAGTCTTTTTCATATAGGCAAGTGTACAAAGGAGGCCAGAAAATACGTTTTCAAATTTTCAAATAGTAGTTCAAATAAGAGAGAAGAGAAATGAAAGTTTTATTGCGGGTTTCATTAAAGCATTCACTACTTATCTATGTGGAACACCATAACTATCCAAGACTTACAGATCAAGATTTGAAGTAAACTTAATCTGTAATCCTAAAGAAAAACCTGACCAAGTGCTGTCTTCTGGGCTGAATCCATACTATGAAAGAACATGTAATTTCAGAACTAGTATGGGTCATAATGTTAAAATTAAAGATGTAAATTCTGCACTGATATACACTATGTGCAACTCCAATGAAGATAAAGGGATTATGTGGTTTATAGATCAGAATGTGTTCCTCATATTTAACAGAAAACTAGCTGCAAAAAAAAGATTTCTAACATCGGATTTTACAACCTCTGCAGCCTTCCTGGTATTGCCAAAGTCAGGAAATTGAGACAATATGAGAATATTGTTCTAACTCCAACACTGTAGGAAGTAACAATTCTGAAATAGGAGCCAGATTTTGGTTGGCTTTCAGCATGTAGACAGTCAAGACAGACCAAAAAATTTCACATTATCCACTGAGTCAGTATTTCAAGACAGTAGCATTGGGTCATCGTTGGTCCCCTATTGGTCACTCTAAACTTGAGATTTTTGGGCAAAACCTCTACTTTTGTTACTGACCCACCCCATCTCCAGCTGCATTTTGTCAGTTAAAGATGCTCATCACAGAAGTTAATTCCCAAGGTAGACTGATGTCAAACAGCACATTAATGTCATTCCAGAAAGGAATTGTTCAATAACCACAGCAAACTCTTCCTGTAAATCCTTCACAAATCACAGCAGTTGCTCTTTGAGGACTTTCTGGGTGAGATGCTTCTACCCTAGAATCGGTAGCTGGCCACCTTCCAGACCAGTGTATTGACTCTCTGCCTTGACAAGCTTTGGGCTGAATGATCAGGGATTCTTTTCTTGGCCCTAAGGAACTTACCCACCTTGGGGATGCATGGTGGTGGGTGATTTTTATGTTACTTGGAGATATTTTCATGAATTCTTGATGTTAAAGAAGAATCTCAGTGATTCCAGTTGTGTCTACAAGACATAGTCACAAAGGATGCAGGATGCCTTAAATCAGTGGCCTCATTTAGTATCCAGTGCCGAAGTCATATCAAGGACCATTCATCTGATACCTCATTGCTAGCAAATACTCAGAAAGTATTGCCCACAGTTCTAAAACTTCCTAAGTACAAGAAAATATGTATTCTATAACATAGTTTTGACTCTAACATTCAAGAGATAATGCAATATTGTCATGGTAGCTGAACAATGAAGAATGTTCAGTTATACCTTTAGTGTCTTCTGACACTTCAACTTAGTGAAAATTTTAGATTTCAAAATTCATTTAGTAAGTTCGGTTACTTTCTGGTAAGTAATTATTGTGGCAAACATATCCAGAGCATCAGTGCACTATTAGGTCTTCATTCCAGCTATTTAACTCCAGGCTTAACTTTATTCTTAGAAAAAAACCTAAACTAAATGAGATCATGGGGGTTTTATGCTAATTTCAGGTTAGCATGTGTTATGTGTAATTTAGGTCCTAGATTTTCCAGCCCTTACCACTAGAAGCCTTTAGGGAGTAAGGAGTACCTAATTTTAAACAGCAGAAGTATTTCAACTCCCAGAACTTCATAGGTGAGCTCTGCAGTACTTCTCTTATTTTTGCTAAAACCAGTCAACATCAAAACATGCAAACCTGAAGATCTGATCCATGGAATGGTAGTTTTGCATCCTAAATAAGCAAGTGAACATCTGCTATGAAGTTTAAACACATCCAAAATAAATATGCAGTCTTACTGTAATCAACTGCCTTGAGTTATTTCTATCAAGTCTCAGGCCAAGACTTCAGTGAGGCAGAGGAGGAGGAAACCTGAAAGCTGGCATTCTTCTTGGAACACTGGTTAATTTTTAACTGGTGAAAAATAAGACTTTCTACAGCAAGAGTGCATTAGATTCTGCCTTTCACTGGCAAAACAGAGCTTCCAAGCCCTTAGGCACATTATTCTTTCCTATTTGTTCATTTCCTCTCTACTGTTCTGTGTGCAAGAAGTGAACAGATTATTATCACTCTAAATAAAATACTATCTTTGCTTTCTATGGGAGTTCCACAAGAATTTGTGAGGTACAGATGCTTTTACAAACATAAAAATGTTTAGAAAATAAGCCATGTGAATTACAAAAGAAATACTTATATAGAGTTCCATGACATTACTTTAAAGTAACTTTTGCAGTAACTTGCAAAACAAGTAAAGATGTTGCTCCAACAACAGTTGCTGTGATCCTTTCATCCCTCAGCCTCATCCTTCATCTGCCCTTCTATTATCTCAACACGTCAAAAAAGAAAGCCTTGTAATAGTGGAGGTAACATGTCAGAATAATAGTCCTTTCCTGGTTACTCTACGTTTCTTACATAACTTCCCAACAAACGAGCTAATACTTGATTCTTATTGCAAAACCTGAGATTGGTTTTCCACATCTTAAGAGGCCGCTAAAATTAGGAGAATGAGTTTACAGTTGCAAGTGAGCATCAGTGCCCTGGAGAGATTTTCCAAGAGGTTGGGCAAATCCAGCTTTTTCCAGGTTTTGAAGGACATGACCCAGTCTGAAGCCTTCCTTCTGTTAAGCTGGCTGTGTAACAACACAGCCTTTAAAACTTGCAAGAAGTTTTATAATGCAGCAGGAAGTCTTGCTGCAGAAAGAATTATGTTGTGATTCACTGACCAGTTGGAATGCGACATTGTAATAAAAAAACCCCTCATATTTCTTGTAAACAGAACACCTGGTATCTGCTGATTAGACACGCGCAGGAGTTGCAATTACACTTTTTATTCCTTCAGAACTTACATATGTCCAGATCTAACAATCCAGCTAAAAGGATAGGAAGTATGATGTTCCATTCTCACATGCTTTTTTTTTTCTATCTAGCTCTTTGGTATCACCACAGAGCTTAAAATCCCATATTGTGTATAATAAAGACAGCACAGGTAAATGTACAGGTAAATGTACCTGCACAGGTAAAACCCACCAAGTTCTGCTCTTCCTTACATTTGTTACATATTGCCAAGTCTGAAGTGACAGCTTCTCTTTTGAACAACATGTCAAGTAGATCATGAGTGGCATCCTTGGGTATTTTGGTAAAATGGCAGTGCTTTGCCTAAACTAATTTGGATAATTACATGGCTGTCATTTGGATTTAGCTTATACAAGGAGAGTTCTTGTTCACTTCATCTTTCCAGTCTTTCTACTTCCTCCTCCCTTCAACAGTTTTCCTAAATTTCAATTCAGTAATTGGTAGTTTCAACTGGTAGTTGAAATACATACTTCTCTTTGGGGAATAAAGCATGCAGAGAATTGCAGCAAGGCAGTCTTTTGTTTCAAAGTTGTGTCAAGCAGGGTGCACCTGTATTTCTTTAAGATACACATCAATAATGTGTTATTCGCATGACTTTGAACACCTTACATTTTTCCAATTTACAATGCAGCTTTACCAGAATGCCTCCTTTCTCCATTTTCCATGAGTTCAACATGAATCCAATATTTATCCCCCTCATCCCCGAAATACTGAGAAGGAAGGTTTAATTAGCTTGAAAACAGCCTGCTGTAAGCTAAAATCTTGCCGTTTCCTTCCTGTGTGTTCTTCTGTCCGTCGAAGCGTTCCGCAGACTGGTAACTGGCGATGGTAACTGGTGTTAGCATGCAGTAGGCAGCCTGAGGTTTTCTTTTCGCGGCTATTTTCTCGTCTCACCACAAGATGTCAATGCGACCCATTTATACTGGCACCGTGTTTCTCCCAGCCGACTGTTGCAAGTTTCAGCTTTAAAATTAAGCAAGAGATGCTGAGACCATAGATATGTAAGAACAACGGAAGAGAGCATGGACTGACAATTGCAAGGCCAGGATAACTACTTGTCTCACTTCAGTTTTGCAAAGAACACCTCTACAACACTTCCCGTGACAGTCGGTGGCTTCCTACCCACCCACTGCGTGGCACAGGGCGAGGCCTTTGCATGCCCAAAACAACTGGGAAAGAAAACCCAAGGCACCGAGCTGGCAATTCAGAACATTGATCCTGCTCCTGACGGATCAGCTCTGAAGGTTTAAAATTACCACAGCAATCAATTCTCATTAAAATGCATTACTCGACTGAAGCATGCTATAGGTAGTTAAAGAATATAGCCGCATGATCATCAAAAGTTCCTCAGAACTGCAGAGCCTCACCCTATTTAAAGGCCTGAAAATAGATGCTAAAATGCTGGGATGTTTGCATTTCAAGGGTGTTTTCTCCTTCCTAGTTGGCATATTTTCCATGTTTGCAACAGAGAGAAGAAAGCTGGTGCTAACCTCTGAGCCCATAGGTGGCAGAAAGGAGAAGGAACTGGGACCGAGCAGGATGGGAGGGTGGGAGGAGGCTACATGTCTGCATTACATAAATCTTTCCATTTCCTTGTGCCGAGTAGAAAGATATCCTATAAACTTCTGAAGAGCTTTGCGTATGACATGAATTTAAAAGGTATTCAAGGCATCTTTTGTGCTAATTAGACAAGACAGACAGCTCCAAACTTGCTTAACACAGACATATGAAAGACTAATGCAACTGTTTCTAGAATAGATATAGCTGTCTTACAGTGAGCTGCCCTATGGCAGCTATTTCTGCTTTCATCTGAAGTGTTAAGTATAGGCAAGTTTACCTTTTTAGAGAGATGAGAATAATTTAAACAAAAAACCAAACCCAAAACACAACAAACAGAATGTGGTATTCCTGAAGAGCACACCTATTAAAGAAGTGTAAAACTGAAGTAAAACAAGTCAGGCTATCATCACAGAATTCAGTACAGCAGTAACTTTCAGCAACCTCTAAAATCATAGTATCACAACCAGCCAGGCATACTGCCTCACTTTAGGGTTAAATTTTCCTAACCATGTGAATCATTGGCTAGCGAAACAGAAAACAGCTGCTGAACAGATAGTGGGCAACACTCCAGGTTATTTTTATCACTATTTCAGCAAGCCATACATTCAAAATTGCATTTTTAAATCACTTCTGGAGGACAGTTTGACAGGAAAAGAGCCAATGCTTAAATACAGTAGCGTAACTCTCCTTTCCCACAATGGTGGAAATGGTTGGTCATTAATGTAAGTTGCCTTAAAGCTTTGATCTACCTTTGAAAATTTCCTCACCTTGCAATACAGCCTTCATGAGTCTAAAATAAAATAGCAACCTTAGAACTTTAATTATAGATATGTCTGGCAATGCTGTTCTTCTAAAGACTCAGTACAGTGGTTCATTTCTGACAGCTATCAAAATTCAACTGCCTCTTTCTTAATGAGCCTGCAGTCCATTAGCAACCAAAGAACCCGTATAAACTGACTTACCATTTCACAGTAATGGGAGATGTGAGGACAAGAGAGAAACAGAGTTCTGAACAACGATACCCAAACAAGTAGGAATAAAAGTATCTTGTTTGATTATTTTTAGCATTAGTGCAACTGAGGGAAATAAACTGTTTTCACCATCAGTTGCCCCAAAGCATTCTGCTTTATATTACCAAGCCCAGCTAGAGGGATTTTCTAGCAAACATACTAAAATCTGAAAACATTTTGCCCTTTTCACTGCACTTCCCTTTCAGGTCTTGCATCAAAATATAATACTTACAGGTATTATTTGCCCTGAGGTCACATAGTAGCAAGATTACACCACAGAGAGCCTTTCAGGTCATCAGTCCCACTCCCCAGACACGTGCAGTAGATGAGATCATAGATTCAAGACGTTAAGCCCCAGAAGATGAATGTTACTGGGACAATGTGATAGCATTAAGGATTTGGAGTTGTCTTTACTATTCTGCTGGGGGGGAAATAACTGCTCTGTCTTGGAACCTGTGAAACACCAGCTTTCACTGTAATTCTTCCTGCACTCTTGTGTCTGTCTCCCTGACACGCTGGAGAAGGCTCTGCTGTGTTTGTAGGTCCCTGAGGTTGCAGGCTCACTCCTTTAGGCACAATCTGTTTGGGCACAGATGGTTAACACTTCCCTCCGCCTGCCAATAACATGGTTAACCACGCCCATATTTTACCTATGCACAACTTCTGCAATAACATCCAATGCACTTGATAGTTTTACAGTCTACCTAGCCTGAAATCTGCTTCATTCCTACTGTCAAGCTAATTGACTCTCTCAGTAACTTTGTATTTCATTTGGAAAAAACACAGAGTTTGTACCTATTGACATGTATTTCTTGAAAAAACAGAATCATTAAACTTCTGTTTACATCAAAGAACCTTTCACATTATTTGTCTGTTTATTATTCACAATGACTGTCAGCACAATGTTGCAATAATCTGTTGTGCATTTAGTTTTTGCTTTCGCTACTTATGGATGAAAGTTGTGCATGTGTTGAAGCCACTCAAGACCCCAGGACTATAAATAGTGCTCTATTGTTAGCGGATAAAAGACGAAACAAGTCTCCTGGCACTGGAACATAGCACACCCTGTTAAATGTTAAGCTCTGCCTGTGCTAGAAGTGACAGGTGACATCAACGGATAAACTAGTCTGCGGGTAAGGCATAGGACTGCGGAGAGTTTGCTCTGATTCTGCAGCTTCCCAAAAGCAAGAGGAGCAGCAACTTATCTTTCTGCCTCGGCAATGTCAGAAGCTGTCATAAGACATTGGGTGGAAACTCCCGTACGCTATCAAGAGCAGTTTACTGTCCAGGAGCTGGAAGCACACAAACTGGACCACTCTTTATACGCTTTGCCAGGTCCTTCTACAGCTACACTGAGCAACAGGAGGTGTATTGCAGAAAGTACAGCTGGGGCTGCGAAGAGTGACGACGAGGAGGAAAACACACGCTTTCAGGTCTTGCTGGATGTTGTGCAGTTCCGTCCTGAAGATATCATTATTCAGACATTTGAAGGCTGGCTGCTGATTAAAGCTCAACACGGACCCAGGATGGATGAGCACGGTTTCATATCCAGAAGCTTTACCAGACAGTACAAATTACCTAACGGAGTGGAGAACAAAGACTTGTCTGCACTTTTCTGCCATGATGGCATTTTGGTTGTTGAAATGAAGAACTCAGTGGGAAAGAATTAGAACCTTGTCAATAGTTATTGGTGAGATAAAATCATTCTTAATACAACAAAATAATACCATTCAAGCAATGCTGCAGAGTGTAGCAAGCACATGGCTCTATTTATATTACAGTAAAGGAAAACCTTTGTATATATATTTTCAGTATGCTGAGTTTATTGTTTGATGTAAAATGTTAGACTGCTTGCCTCCAGCTACGTATGTGTTGGAAAGACAGGCTTTTTGAGCAGTAGAAAATTTAGGCTAGTCACAGCAAGAGAAAAAAAATCTATTTGATACCATACTAAAAATAAAGCACATTTATGAGTACAGCGTAAGTAGAAGCATTTCTAAGAAATAAACATTTGCAATAAATAGTCATATTCATTAAAGTAATAGACAGATTTTGAGTCTTATGGAAATTTAATTTTAAAAATCTGTTTTCTAATTTTGAGATTAAATTCTTCTTCCTTAGGCTCTGGAAAAGCACACAAACTGAAGAATATTTTCAAGAAAAAAAAACTCTTTCCACAGTTCAAGCTTGTCAAGCTCGATACAAAAAGCCCTTGAGAGATTACTTTTTAGAAGTGTGTTGCATGTTTGAAACTGTAAGAAAATAGAATAATCACTGATTATATTTGCTTGAAAACAGTAAGTAGAAATTGTACTTTCTGTTAAATACATTAATTTGAAAGAAAACATTCAAAGACATAGAGAAAATCTGTCTTGTTTAACATACTCTGCTCTCTATTAGCAACTAAAGAAAAATATATATTGCTTACAAATACTCAAAAGAACCAAATATTTCCTTGTGAAATCCCAGTAATAAAAAGGCATTACTCTAGCAAAGATGCCTGTATTATTACATATTTAAAGAGGTCACCTTGTTCAATCAGATGAATATTTTATTCTTCATGTTGTTTGACTATTTAGGCTGAGATCCCACAGCCGTGTCTTCATGAGCAAATTTTTCTGCCTATATATTTTCTGCCACTTTCCCTGTATGAACATGGGCTCTACATGAAGCTATTTTTAAGTGCACGGGTTCCTCACTACAGACACAGGTTTAATTTCTGTCCCAGGTTCTTTCATTTCATAAGACCGGTCGAGCTGAAAAAGAATCCACCCACTATACCTAGTATGTGTTCTTCTCAACATTAGAAAAAAAATGCTGTGAGTTTGTAAATATTCAAGCACTTGAGGAGATCTGCAGCTGCAAGTCGAACTGTCTCCTTTTATGTGTATTGGAGAGGAGTATGACTGCTGTGCTATGAATAGTAAAGGAATGTGGAAAGAAAATGCCAAGTTAAATACAGACTCTTTATGATAGCAATCTGCTATTTGCAGATCTGGACAAATCAAAAACATCTTCAAGTGAAACTGAATACAAATACAATTTTAGCAATATGAGAAAAATCTGATGAACACAACTTAGGCTCTTGCTAGCTGAAGCCAGAGAGTTCTTTTTAGTTTAAAATGAAAGCCCTAAGCCTTCTATATCTACAGGTCCATTCATTACAAAGATTTATGTCATCGTTGTTTAGACTTGAAGATCTTGGAAGCACTTGAATTTAGAAAGTGGGTAGTCCTATTTTTGCATCTTATTTCTTGTGCTAAAACTCACAAGGAATTTGTACAAGAAATGCAGAATAAGGGCTGGATTGTAAATTTCCATCATGTGCAATTGTTTTATTTTTTTAATAGAGCAGAAGTCAAGAATCTAACATTTTCTAACAAACCAGGCCAAATATAAAACATAGGTTCCTACATTTCCACTCAACACTCTTCCCTCATATTACCAGTGTTAAATTTGTGGTTTGGTTTGAGATTATAACAGATCACACTAGAAAATCAGATCTAGATTTTCAGCACTTTTAGATCAAGAAGCTTCGTCAGCCAGGAACCTGTAGAAGTATGTATTACAGATTTTTTAAAAAAAGAATTCTACAGGTCTGGATTTAAAATTTCACACCAGCTTTATAAAAACTCACAAGTTTAGACTCCACATGGCTTCCACATCGCCTTATGGCACAGCTGTTGGGATAGAGTTCAGGATCACCAGTTGGTAATCTGCTTTGGAGAGTATTGTTTACAGAGGATTTTGTAAATTTGATCACTTAAAATTGTACGTTATTATAAAAATTATTCTGCCTGTGATTGCAGTGATGGTATTCATAGCCCTAGAGATGAAATGCAGTTCTAAAAAATCATAACTCGTTTAATTATTTTAAATTAGATCATGATTAAACTACTGGAAACTTGGCAAGGAATCAGACCAGACAGCCAAAATCATATCATCTGTTCTACACATGTTCATGCCATGGTTACACACAGCCCTGGTTATACACACAGGCCTGCCTCTCAAAACTGCATGGAGAATTTGGTATTTGGCTGTGTCATAGGACTCTTCACCTCACACCATGCCCAGTTCTGTTCTTACTCACAATGTTGTCAGTCAGAAACCACTGGAACATATGGACCCGAAGACGGCAGGGATGTACCCAGGCAGGTTTTACCTTCCCTGGTACCCAGAGCTTTACAAAAGCCTATGTCCATGCTCCTTGATGATCAGGATCTTGCTCTGGCCCAGCATTCAAGTGCTCATATACCACAGAAAACTCTGGCGTACAAATCTGCCATAGGCTTCCTGCATTTTAGCGCCAAGAACAATGCAAAGTGCTTCTCTCCTTTTTCTTAGTAGCTCTTAATCGAAAGTTCTTGGATTTTTATGTGTTTACCAGAACAGCATCGAAGTACTTGGCAGAGCATTTCCAAATCGTCTGAAAAGACCTGTTTTCACATTTTATACGTGATGCTTTATTTTTATAATCTGATTATAACATGAATGTCATGGAGAAAGCTGATAATATTTCTCAATATCAGCAGAATGAGAATTTTATCAATAACAAAAAATTTCAGAACAGCTACATCCTAAGACATGCTGATGTGGTTAAATTAAGAACCCTTACATTGGCTGCCTACAAAATCCAGAATAAGTGATAAATGCTGCTGCAAGCCTTGCAGATCAAGTGTTACGGAGCCTTTTCAGTTGCCATCAGTGCAGGATTACCTTCATAAATGATCAGACTGCTCCTCCAAATGGATAAAGATGATTTCACGCATGAATCTAAGCACTGTGAAAAATGGTTTCATAGAAGAAGAAAATGTCTCAATACCAGCACTTGCCTCTGAAAGCAAGGTAACAAACGTGTTTCATGTGATCCCTGTGGGCCTTGGACTTTGTGAGCATTTGAGACCTCTACACGATCTGATACTCGTGGTGCAGTGAACTGAGGCTGAGTCCCAGCAGTCACTTGGTAACCACTCAGTTACAGCCCTGGGCATTGAAAAGAAGACAGGGAAATCCATGGGGTATCATGGTAGCAACATTCCCTCTGAGAGGGTTGGGTCTTGTGTTCCTTACTTGGTTCATAGGCAGGAATCAAAATGTGCATTTTCATCTGTGCAACACTATGAGATTCAGCTTTTACTGAGTAGGAATATTTCTGAAAATATTGGGGGCACCTTCTTTTATTTGAAAGAGACGCTGACCTCTGTCTTGACAAACTACCAGAGACAACAGCTGCCCCGCAAAATCCAGAGGACAGCATCTCAATGGCCCTACACCATGAACGCAGGGGGTAAGTCTAAGGTCTTAGACCTGTACGTTACATTGGAGGCACCTGAGCTGGCCCCACTCATTCTAAGTCCGGAGCTAGAAGTACTGTCCCTGTGTGCCAGCTCTGGTCCAGAAAGCTTGGACTGTCCCTTGCTGTGCTCAGGCTAAAGAAATCATCCCTTATTAAAATCCTTTCACAGATGGAGAGACAGGAAAATGTGGTGGTACAGTCCCCCTGTCACTCAAAGCCCACTTGAGACCTGATGTGATTTCTCTCCTGCCTCCCGCTGGTCCCTAGGCCATGAACCCCCAGGCCAGGGCCAGGCAGGCACAGATTGCAAAAGACGACAAAACAGAACACTCCTTGGTGTCCTGGGTTCTGCTTTCCCAGCCTTGTGCTGCTCACCCCATCACTGGGGAGACAGTCACCACCAGATAGCTTGGTACAGCTGTACTTGGGTCATGATATCCTGGTACCTCTGTACTTGGGTCATGATAATGACATCCATACATCTGCACTTGGGTTGAGGCCAACAGAGGAGCAATACCACACACGGGATATCAGCAAGTTCTGGGGCTGCGCAACTGGCAGAAAATACCAGAATATTTTAACATTGGAGATGGACCAGAGTGGGAAAATACCTGACGAACGTCAATCATCTCGGGCCCTATAAACAGTGATCCTAAAGCAAGACCCTTGAACTCTCCTGGATCACTGCGGGCTGGGTCCAGCATCTCTTCTGAGTCGGGACACCTCTCGGGTACAAACTGCATGAAAGGCCAGGACAAGGTCAGGTTTCTCAAGACTCAGTTATTGTCTGATGAGATTGCTGGAGCATTGTGAGTATTTGCTCTAAACTCGGGAAGGGAATTTTAACTACAGGCTGGCCTCTCTTTTGTCCACCTCTCTATTTATTGGTATGTTTGAACATATACATTTGCTAACCCGAGTTTTTCTGTGTGTTTATGTGCTTTGTGGCTATGTCTATGCACATACATATATGTATCTATGTATAGATAAAGATATCTAGTAGTAAATTAGTGTGAATCTTATCATCGAATCTGTAACTAAGTTGCTATTTTGATTATAACATATTCTACTAAAGCACCATGTTAATTTTAAATTGGCTAGTGATTAAGTGCCACTAAAAGTCAACCCTTTGATCTACCCCTCACCATCAATAAATCTCAGGTATTTGTCAATATTTTCACCTGTGGCAGAGAAATGTGGCTCAGGACTATCTGTCCAGGTTAGTGCTAACATGGGGGTCTCACCTGTCTGCACCATGGTAGGCACCTCACCACAACTTCCACCAGTCTTCTTAAAAAGTAACACTCCTTAGCCGCATGCTCATGTTGCTGATGCCAGCATTTTCAGAGGAAAATATGTCTAGCAGCTGCTTGCACAAGTAGAACTGATACAAGTAGAGAATAATTTACAGCTCCTCTAGTGTTCCTTGGAATATTTACTGTGCTTTGGGCTGACTCTGACCCCAGGGACTACCCCTTTTCTGCTGACAAAGCATGCCTCTCCCAGTCTCTCTGAGCTAATATAGAAGCAGCAGCAGACAGGTCTGTGCACAGAGAGGAGACAGAAAACTATAGAGCAGGGTGGGCCTTGGCATGTGGCCAGCAAGGAATACCAGAGGAGATGTCTCAGGCAAGGATGGGGAGCAGCAAAAGCACTCCAACTGGTTCAGAATATACACACATATACATATATATGTGTGTGTGTGTATATATATACATGGATTAACCCCAGCCAGCAAATAAGCGCCACTCAGCTGCTCACTCACTTGCTTCCAGTGGAGGGAACAGGAAGAGTAAAAGTGAGAAAACTTGTGGGTTGAGATAAAGACTACCTAACAGGGAAAGCAAAAGCATGCACCACTTGCCACTGTTCAGCCATACCCAGGAATGCAGGGCTCCATCGTGCTTAATGGTTACTTGGAAAGTACAAAAGCAAATACAAATGCCGTAACTCTGTACGCCACCTCCTCCTCCTTCTTGCCCTAGCCTTTTATTGCTGAGCATGACATTGCATGGCAAATGGAAAATACCTCTGTTCATTTGGGATCCCAGCTGTGTCCCCCCCCAACATCTTGTGGTCCCCCAGCCAGCTCACTGGTGGGGTGGGGTGAGAAGCAGAACTGAACTTGATGCTGTCTAAGCAATACTCAGCAGTAACTAAAACATCCCTGTGTTATCAACACTGTTTTCAGCACAAATCCAAAACACAGCCCCGTACTGGCTACTATGGAAAAAATGAACTCTATGCCAGTCAAAACTAGCACATACAGAAAGATTTTAAGACCTAATACTTAAATTGCCTACAAGAAATATTTGAGGTTTTGATAAAACAAGCATTTTTAAGAGCTGAGAAAGACATTTTAAAATTATTTTTAAAAATTTAGGTTGTTAATAGAAAAGGATTACTATACATGGACTAAACCCTTGGTGTGCTAGGTTGAACAAATATGTCACCTACTATCTTGAGCTATGTTTCTTTCCAACTACACATCCCTTTAATTTTCCCATCTATTAATTGTGCATTCCCATCATGTAAGCAGAGACAACATGGCAGAATCTCCAAAAGTTTCACCTCCTCTTAGAAGGGTTGAATGTCATGGGGGTTAAAGTGTGAGTGCCCCATCTGAGCTAGCCACCTCAAAATTTCCACAGTCATGTCCCATCACCTCAAGCTGGTTTACTGATTCACTGTAAACTACTCAGCTTCTGCAGCCATCCTTTTCGTTGGCTCTGCATGAAGTTGGTTTGACCCAGGAAGACTTCCTTGCTCCAGTGCTGCCATGCACACTGCAGGGCTGACTGGCACCTCACCTCTCTCCCACCACATTACAAATGCAGTGCAGAGCTCAGCTGGCTGCTCCCGCAGCTGATTCAAGTGTTCAAATGGGACCAGAGGAGAGGGTCCCTGCATGTGTGTAAGACTCCACACGAGATGGGATCCAAAGATGTTTGGGGTTCCAGTGGTAATAATTCCTTTATTATCAGCTCCAGTCCCCATTATCCAGGATATCCCACTCTCTTCTTAGCCTGGACACTGGAGTTAGATGTTCCACAGACACTGCAGCAATGCAGTGGTGTAGGCACTATAAGGAGGTGTAGCTTTTGTCTGAGAGTGAGCTGATTCTGATTTTGGATGTGGGTTTAAATAAGTCCAAGTCTTAACTAATCCTTATAGCATTACATCATAGCAATAGTGAAAAATTGATGAAGGCAAATGATTTTCAGAGCGTGGTTTGACAAATTAAAATGTAATTCTTGTACTCTAGTTTACAGGGCAGACAGAAACTCATAAGCTATCTGCAGGGGTGACAGCTGTATGCATTTTAATAGTATTTTAAGTATATTTTTCTTAACTACCACAATTACCCAGGTCCCGGTGTCATGATCAGTATGTACTGTACGAGATGCACCATAAAAACAGTCTCTGCCTTAATGTATATGTGAAGTCTTAGGACTTGATCCTGGAATGAAACTGATAGAAACTCAATGCAGATTAGGAGACTCTGAGGCAAATGCATACAGAAATATGAAATTTAAGATTCATTCTATCATACTACTCACAGCAATATTTATCTGACACCTTCCAGAAACTTCTAGCCTGAAATAGTTTCAGTGTGGAGGCAGTTAAGGTTTCCAGATTTATAGGTTGAAAGGTGAGAAGGATCAGTGATGATACTCAGTCTGATCCCCTGAACAGAATCCACATTATCTCACTTGCTAATCTCCTCATGAAGCCCATAATATGTTTGACGAAGAACACATATATAAGTAAGACATCAAATTAAGTAAGATATCTTTAAATAAAGACTTCAGATGACGGAAAACTCATCGCTCCCCTCCATAAATTGTTCAGATGTTAATAATCAGCATAGCCAACAAAAGGCAGGTTTTCACTAGCCCTCAGATTTGCTCAGTGATATAAATTTTACCCTAAAACTAAAAGTAATACTCTGGACACCTCTTTTTACTATCTGAACTCTTTTTACTATCTGAACTCTTTTTACTATACTGATGTTATGAGTTACAAAGATATGAAAGTTCAACACCTGATGCTATACACTCTCTTTAGTTACTAATAGAATACAAAGGAATTTGTTGACATGAAAAACTGTGAATAGAATTTTTCCTCATTCAGAGCAGAAGTATTTATGGAACAACTGTAGATATATTTAATATTGGCTGCTTTGTCATCTTCATGCCGTACTCATCTAAACTATTCGGATTTTTTGTCCTGCTG
>NW_010389977.1:1559-6919 GCF_000710305.1 Buceros rhinoceros silvestris | reverse complement strand
GCTGAATAAGGCCTGCTGTTGTCCCACTGGTCATATAATTTAGCTTTTTCTTGTAACTACTAATTGGGATTTCTTGCTATCAACTTCTTATTTTTTTCATTCCTACTTTCACTTGCCCTTTTATAACAATATATTTTAAATTCAGATCATGCTGTTTATGTGACTACAGTTCTGTATTTACAGATACCTAATAAAACCTTATCCTAAATGCATACAGAACAGGCAGCTTCTGACACTGTTATTATTAGGAAATTATAATCCCCTAACATTTCACTAATGGTATGGGATGCCCAGCATGTCTCCAGTACTGAAATCCCTTCTAAACCAAGGTTTTAATAAGGAAGCAACAGGCTGCACCACTTGTGCTAAGGAATTAATTCACATCATTCACCATCACACCAAAACACAGTCCAAGCCAAGCACAGCACGAACCTTCTTCACCACCTCATCCTTTGCAGGCCTCTGTGTTTGCCAAAAGACCAGCAACATCCAGAAGCTAAAACATTTGTCTTAGAGTAACTTAATGTCATTTTCAGCCACCGAGCTTGTCAGAACTCCTCATCTCTTGAGCTCACACAGACAACCTCCGTGGCCATGCTTTCTGTACTCCATGCCCTCAAGCGACAACACAAGCCAGATTTTTCTCACTGAAGATAGACAACAATTTCACTCAGATTTTATGTCACTGCCTCCTGCTATCAGAATGCAGCTTAATGCAGCTTAAATGCAAGCACTGAGAGAACGGAAGATAATTTGATGCTTACACTGTCATTGACCCTGTTCTGTCAATGAGAACTTGTTCTGGCTTCCAGGCTGAGACTAAGAAATCACTCTCACAAGGTTTGACAATGGACAGTGAAAACTCATAGACGATAAGGTTCATTCCATCCTGATTGACTGACAGGTTGCCAGAGGAGTCACCTGTGACTAGCCCTTCACTATAAGGCTAGCCTCTGTAAGCCACTTCACTGCGCAGGGCCAGAGCAACTTCAGAGTTGAGGGGAACCTCTTCAGCCCAAAGAACCCAAATCCCAAGGATTTCTAGCAGCATTTATTCTCCCTTAATAAACCTCAGGGTTAACACAGGCACAGCCACTAAGGAAGTTCTCTCTGCAGTTTCTCTATCCCAGGTGAGGATAGAGATACTTGCATGCAGGAAATGAATAAATGTTCAGTCCTTCATTCTTTATACACCATACTTTATTCATCTTATGCAATGGGTTTATTGCTGAGATGCTAACTTTATTTTCATGCCACATTTATAAGGCACATGGACATAATATTGTTCTCACCTGGATTTCCTTACCAGTTACCCACTTAGCTCACAGTCTTGCTTTTTATAAAATGAAAGTATATTGCAATTGGATTGCAGTATAAAAGGCTGAGATTGCTCCTCAAGGACTAGTGAAGCTTGGGCTAAAGCACAGCAGGTTCATGCATCCTCATTTGCTGTGTCTCAGTCTTTTCATTTAGGAGGCAAATTCTGCCTGTATGCATGTCAAGGGACTGGCAGTTGACGCAGGCCCATTCGTCTGTAGCCATGAAAGACTCTCAGTACCATCAGAATGCCTGTCTAGCACATACTCCCACCGCCACAGCATGGAATAACTGCACTCATAATGGATTTATCTTGACAGCATCCTTAGATGGTTATGAAACCTTCTCTCTTCAGACAGGGCATGGAGACAGACATGCATTCCCAGCAATATTAAATGAAGGGCTGAGAATTTCTGAGTAACACTCATCTAATACACAGACTGGGCCTAAAATAGCTAATACGTATCACAAACGTCAAACAAGAACCTCAGATTTTTATCTCTAATTTCACACAACCTAATTTGAAAAAAGTTATGCAATTTCTGCTTAATTTATATTCCTGTTTGAAAAAAATTTTGTTTTTTCCTAAATTCTACTGCATCTTTTCCTAAATTCCATAGCACACTATGAAGTGTCTCTGATACCTGTTTTATGTTTTCAAGTATGATTTTACAAAACATTTAAAAGCTAATCATATGCCATCTTTTAGAAACCAAAAAATAAAAATATCCCTGGAATACCATATTTCTCGGATTTATTGCATTTTCTTCACTTCGCTTTGCTAGTTTGAAGTCCTGCTTTTAAGTATGGTAACTTCAGTGTTTAAAATCATTTCATGCCCTCTAGTGGCAGCCCTGCCAGGCACCTGGAACTGTGACATTCCAATTACAGATGATGTAGAAATGCAAGAAAACTAGTTTATTTCCATTATAAGTGAAATTTATTATCTTCCCCATAGTTTTTTAAAAAATACCATAATTTCTAGTCCCGATGAGACAGTACCACCAGCAAAAAAAAAAAAAACTAGAGATGTAACACAAATATCGACAAAAAAAATCACATACTGAGTAAGCATTTGACTGAGTTTGCTCTTAGAAATGATTGATTAAAACTGACCTATTTGTACCCACTTCCTTGTAAAAAGCACTAGTCAGTGCATTTCCTAGTAGGACATTGTTCAATATCCAGGCACACAGTTTTTCCAGGGTCCACAAAGAGGTATCATCATATTAAAAGGCTAAGTACCCCCAGAGATTAATTTTCTGTTATGGAAAATAATTTTGCTTTTCTTACTAAAGTAGCAAAGTGATAGAATAGAGAAAAATTAAAGAAATAAAGAAGGAAAGATTGGGGGGGTTCAAAGAAAGGTTACACAGGTGTGATACACACTTTTATTATTTTTGGTTTCAGGGCCTCTACTCATTCACTTTTTCCTAGTTCAAGATACTCTAAAATCCTTACCTTTCCCCCAAAATGTTCCCAAACTTTTTATTTTAAGCTTCTGCACTTGAGCGGAAAAACAAATCATGCTACTTTCAAACTTCCTTTTCAGCATATATTCTCAGGGAGTGTGAGATGACGAACTCCAAATTAAAACAATGAGATACGTAGACATTGGTAACCATTTGGCTGTAGTTTGGCCTTTAGTTTCACCCCCAAGTTACATTAAATAACACATTAACATTAGGAGCACACTAAATAATAGACATTTCCAATAAATTATAGGTTATCAGTCTCAATAGGAACAGAATAATCTCCACTTTGACTCTGAAAATTTGATTCTTAATGAAGGTGGCAGAAATTCCCGACCAACCAAGTGTTCGGATACATGCTTTGTGCAGCTTATATGCTCTAAATCACTACGTGCTGTTCTTATTTTGAAATCCTTGCCTCTGCTCATCTGAACCACAAGAAACAAAGATCAATTAACACAGTTCTTCTATTCGGCACTGCAGGGGGTTACTGAGGGCCTAAGATTCTGGTTTCTCCAAACCCTTTAAAAATCTTTATTAGGGTGTCTTCTAATTTTGAGGGTTGGTTTTCTTGGAAAAAAAAAAAGAACTGAGTTTTCAATCATGTTAATTTTAACATCCACAACAGAGTGCCTGCACACAGTGGTAACCTGAGCTGGCTCACCGGTGGGAGAAAGATGGAAAATGTCATTTACGACCTCTTTATTGTTCCAGACTCTCTTCACAGTTTTGTCCACTAAGGAAAAAAGGTAACCCACTTTTTTCTTTCATAACTTTCCCTTATTGATGGCATTATTGCCTGAAAAAAACCACCACCCAATTTCACGTAACTTTAATAAAATTTCAAGATAAAACCGGAAGACTTTTAGAAAATAACTACTTCACCAGTTCACATTTATTAAAGAAATATTATTCTCATTAGCTTCACAGATCTTGTGCCTTCAAGTTCTGTTGGTAACAGATTTTGCATCTGTTGAACTTGATGCCTTTGCTTCTGTCTGTTTGAGACACAAGTACTGAGCCAGTACTTACTAAGAAAACGCCACTTCGCATTAGAGGGACAGGAGGAAGCAGGACAGCTGCCACCTCCATCACTGGATCCAGGGAAGTAAGGCAGGTACCCAGCTCCATGTTGTCTCTCCATCCGGCCCTGGTTGTGGCAGCTGCAACCTGGGCAGCACCCAGGCATCAGCACCGCCACTTGGGGCAGCAAAACCCCATTTCTGAGCTGGCTTCGCAGCTGCGCAAGGCATCTTGTTTGTCACTCCAGGTTGTTCAGTGAAAATAAATCTTAAATGAGTCTGTTTACACAAATCGAGTAGGTCAGCATAATTTCCATGGTTTTCACATGATGATCTTGTGAAAAAAAAGACTACTTCAGAGAAAAACAATACTAGTGATCAAGTACATTGAAATTAAGATAAATACGGACTGAAAAGTTTGGGAAAGGAGTTGAATCAGGTGCAGTAAAATACATATAAAACAATAAGTGGTTCAGAAAAGGCAGGTTAGGAGCTAATTTTCTGTAGTTTAACCTGTGAGGATTCACACAAATGCACAAGACTGCCCAGATTAATGTTAGGAGTAACTTTGAATGGAATACAAAACCCCAATCACCTACCTTGATTTGCAGGAGTCGGAATTTGAGATGAAATCTATAAGACCAAGGTTAAACTGATCCACCTCTACATCCTGTTGGGGTTTTAGTCCTTAGTCTAGGTTGGCCACATGGATGGAAGACAGCATTGATCCTCAGAACAGGTCTCCATAAACTTGCTGCTGCATATTTAGTGCTGCGGTTTAGAGATGGTGGCCCAGGTGACGCAACACGAAAGCGTTCCACTGTACTGGCCACCAAGGAGCTGGTTGTACAGTCAACTGTGTGGTGAACTCTATGGTTCTTTGGATGCCATTGGTATTGGATGATAAAAACAGACTTCCAGAATTAAGCAATAAAGGAATTTGGGGCTAAAATACGAGCCTGGGATGAGCTGATATATATTAAAAAATGTTAAGTATGCAAGCCAAGTAACAGTAACAGAAAATCACTGTGGTATGTGCACTAACACTGGGAAAATGGAAGTCAGAATAAAAAAGCAAAAAGCAAAACCTAGGTATCAAGCTCTAAAACCAGCAATGAAAGGAAGCAATTGTAGCATTTCAGTGAATTGTTCCCAGACGAAAACAAATTATTTGACACTTTGAGAAGCAACATAGGTCTCAAAGACCTTTGAGAAGTAACATACACTTTGAACTACATGAGGGAAATGAGCAAGAATTTCTTATCTGGCAGGACACTGATGGGAAAGCATGAAGAACTGGGCACCAAACAGGGTCATCTCCTTCATGAGCAGGTAGAAATCTTGAGAGAAACTTGTATCCAGGGATCCAAAGGGAACTCAAAGATGATTAATGGAATGGAATCTATGTGAATAGATAACACATGACCAGGTACCACCAGAGTTATGACGGGAAATGACCAGGTCGGGAAAAAAGGATCAGAATGGGATTGAGATTGTTCCACAGAGAACCAACATCAGCAGCATGACCACATTTTTCAAGAGGGCTAAA
>NW_010389977.1:0-1380 GCF_000710305.1 Buceros rhinoceros silvestris | reverse complement strand
TAATTCTAACCTTACTTTTCTTTGTAAGCAACAATTAGCTGGAGGAGGATCTCCAGAAACAGTGCAAAGGCTCCATAGCATCTGCGGTAGGCACTTCTACAGAGAGGCTGAAGCAGCGATGGCATCAGCTCACCCTGCTCACAATGCAGAAGCCCTGGAAAGAACAGCAAGCATCCAGGAAGGCATGCCAGCTTCTTGACTAAACCTGGAGAATCACAGAATCACAGAATGCTTTGGGTTGGAAGTGATCTTCAAAGACCATCCAGTCCAACCCCACCCCCCCAACACCCCCCGCCACTGCAGTGAGCAAGGACATTTTCAACAAGACTGGGTTGCTCAGAGCCCTGTCCAACCTGACCTGGAATGTTTCCACGGATGGGGCATCTACAATCTCTCTGGGCAAACCTGTGCCACTGTTTCAGCACCCTCGTTGTAAACAGTCCCTTATATCTAGACTGAATCTACCCTCTTTTATTTTAAAACTGTCACCTCTTGTCCTGTCGCAACAGGCCCTGCTAAAATGACGGTCCCCATCTTATAAGCCTCCTGTAAGTACTGAAAGGCCACAAAAAGGTTTCCCCAGAACCTTTTTTTCTCCAGGCTGAACAACCCCAACTCTCTCAGCCTGTCCTCACAGCAGAGATGTTCCATCACCCTGATCGTTTTCATGCCCCTCCTCTGGATCTGCTCCAACAGCTCCACGTCCTTATTGTGCTAGGGGCCCCAGAGCTGGACGCAGTGCTCCAAGTGGGGTCTCACCAGAGCAGAGCAGAGCAGAGCAGAGCAGAGCAGAGGGGCAGAATCGCCTCCCTCGACCTGCTGGCCACTCCTCGAGGTACTAACAAAATTTTGCCTCAGCCTTCACTCATTACCTCTCTTTTCACACCTCCTAAGTGGATAGACTGCAAGAAGAGGACCAGGAGGGCAAAGTTCCTCCCACTTTAAGAGAAGAGCAGGTTTGTTACCAACTGAGGAACATGAACATCCATAAGTCTATGAGACCTGATGAGATGCATCCCAGAGTCCCGAGAGAACTGGCTGATGTAGAGGCCCAGCCACTCTGGATGACGTTTGAAAAGTCCGGGCAGTCAGGTGAGGTCCCTGGTGACCGGAAAAAGGGAAACATTGCTCCCATTTTTAGAAAGGGTAGAAAGGAGGGCGCTGGGAACTGTCAGCGTCCGTGCCCGGGCTGATCGCAGAACAGATCCTCCCAGCAGCTCGGCTAAGGCACGGCACTTACAGCACCGAAACACCTTTGAGGGGGTCGGGAGGAATCGTTTGACTCGCAGAAAGCTGGTATGAGAAATAAATCAACGGATTTAAAGAGGCTGAACGCTACAACCTGTAAAACCCGGTACGAAACACGCGAACCGGGTCAGT
>NW_010389976.1:7650-10682 GCF_000710305.1 Buceros rhinoceros silvestris | reverse complement strand
CCCCCCCCAGCACCTCCCCAAGGCTTTGTGCTGTTGTGCGCTGCTGGACTCCGCGGGGCTTCGCAGCGCTCCTCACCATTCATAGGAGCCTGGGCTGGGGTGTGAAATGGTGCAGGGAGGTGACAGCCCCATGGGCTTTTCTCTGACGTTAGCGTGGCTGAGAAGGTGGAGCCAGGAGGAAACACCCGTTTGTTATTCCTGGCCTCACGACTGGGCATGGCAAAGGTGCCTTGACAGACCCTGAGGTTTTCCCCTGCTGCACTGAAATGTGGGAGCTCTGCAGGTCTGGGTTATCCCCTTCATCCCTTTTCGGGGTGGTACTGGTGGACGCCAGCTAGCGTTGCCCCGTCCTGACACTTCTTCTGCTGCCCATGCTGGAGAGTCAGAGGCCTTTCTGTCACACTCTCCATCTCTCTGTGTCTCAAGAAATCACGATTTTATTTTTCTTCAGGTGCTGATGGAGTCTCGATAGCCTTAGAAATTTATGGCACTTTTATGGGGAGTTCAGGTTTACAAGCCAACAGAATCTGTTGTAGCCATTGCTTATATTTATGTTTTTACCACTGTATCCAAACAAGGGATCTAAATCCTTGGAAAATATTGGTTCTTTCTAAAATATAAATCATATGGTCTTGGATGGCAGCTCGTGAGGACCCTCAGATCTCCCAGCAGAGCCCTTTCTTGGAGCCTGCCAGTGTTGGTTCAGACCTGGCCAGGGCATTGTGTTAGCAGCTGGACACGTTCTCCTGCTGCAGAGGCAGAGGACGTTCCACGGTCTGGGGTGACGGTGGAGGGCTGCAGATAAGACCTTTGTGACAGCAGGGTGGCCAGCAGGATGCACTGCAACTTCATGCTTTTTTAGGATGGACAGGGCTGGGGGATCTTGATGACAATACTTGGAGAGACCTGAAGCTCAAAAAAACCCCAAATGTACCCCAAAATGAACTGGAAACAACACACCTGGCTGACCCTTCCCAGCTGCCCTGCTGACATGGGCTTTATTCTGCTGGGCATAAGCTTATGTTTAAAAACCCCTCTCCTACCCAGAGGGGGCTTAAACCGGTGGGGAAATCTGAGCCTGTGATTGAGAAAAGAGCCAGAGAGCAACCAAAGCCTGTGTGCTGTGGCACTTCCCAGCTGGGGAAGAGCTGCTCAGTCTATTGCCCAACAACCCTTCTATTCTTTCACTGTTTCACTCCGTGTTCAGTGCCGTACAGTCCCCGAATGTGTTTGTACAAATTACACCCGTGTCATGGGCACGTGCCATGATCCGCTGTTAATCCAGGAGCCCAGGTGCCTCTCTGTGGTCACGCCGCCTGGCTGTAGCTGACATGTCATGGGCTCCTGTCTCGAACTGCCTCATGAACTGCTGCCGTATCTGGTCCCCAGCTCCTTTGTCTGGCTCGGACCCTCTGAACCTGTGTTCACCCCAAATCCACAAACACTCCAGCACAGCTGTCTCCTTCCCTTGCTCTGTCAAGCAGCCTGGGCTGTGCTTCTCTTCTTCCTGACCCCCAGCCAGCCCTGGCTGCTGGCTCTCTGCCACGCAGCTTGGGCCCTTTTCCCTTGTTGAGCCCCTGGAAGATGAGATTTCCCTGGTTATTCCCCTGAGGGCAGCCCGCACGTTGGAGTGCTGGAGCTGGAGGGATTTGTTAATCCATTGGCTGTGCGTGAGAGGGGTCGATGTGGTCCTGAGCTGCAGAGGAACCTGGGGAGGAGGAGCTGGGCGATGGGAGGCAGTTCCTGGGTGATAGTTTAGCAGCTGTCTGGCAGAAGGCAGAGTAACCCTGGCATCTGCCTGTCCTCGTGGGGGATCCCACAGGAGCCACAGTGGGCTCAGATGTCATGGTGAGCGGCTGAGGTGGTGTACGGCATCAGGGTGGGGTACAACCATGGATCTGAGAGAAAAAAAAAATGGCAGGCGTCTTCTGGTTGTGTGAGCTCTCCTGCTGAGCTGGTGTTGGAAGCTGGGGAGCAGGGAGTGAGTCAGGCTGTGGTGAAGGTCTGGCCATTGTTTTTGTGACAGGATTCCAGCAGCTGGAGGCTGTTGTGCTCTCAGGGCCTGTCAGGACTGTGGTTGCTTCTGTTGTGTGGGGCATTGCAGCCTTTGCGCTGGACCGCTTGGTTCCAGGGCTCTCTGGCTTCTCCACCTTCTGCTTGTGCTTTGGCTACATCTATCATTGGGCTGCTCTCATTTTTTCATGATACAATATTCTTTATGGAGAGAATTTTTAAGTCTCCAAAATTCTCTTTGCAAACCAAATTGTTTTCTTGTAATAACCTTCCTTTGACCTTGCTGTCAGAGGCAGCACATCCCGTCTCATCCAGTTCAGCTGCCTGAACTCATACCCAAGTCCTGCTGGGCCTCTGGTTAGTTGTGAACGACTCTGTTGGTGCTGCTCCTAAACAGCCTCACTGGGTTTTGCCAGGCGTCACTAAACGCCCAACAAAAAGACAGGCTGCTCAAACCACCTGCAGTTTCATTTTATCTGGTTGGGAAGCAAAGAACACAACTTGCTAATGACTAGTCGGTGGTGAGGTCCCCCAGCCAGGCACCTCGCCACTGGGAGGATGGTTCCCATTGCTCACGCACCGCACCCATCCCCAGCCGTTCCTCCAGCTCCTGCTGCTCTGGGAGCACTGGGTTGTGTCTCTGGGGCTTAACTTAGAGGCACACTGGAGCATGTCCAGAGAAGGGCAACAGAGCTGGAGCAGGGTCTGGAGCACAATGCGCTGAGGAGCGGCTGAGGGACCTGGGGGGGTTGAGCCTGGAGCAAAGGAGGCTCCGGGGAGACCTTCTGGCTCTGACAACTCCCTGACAGGAGGGTGGAGGGAGGATGTGTCAGTCTCTTCTCCCCAAGAGCAAGCGACAGGACGAGAGGAACCGACCTCCAGTTGCCCCAGGGGAGGCTGAGGTTGTCCCTGAGGAACCATTTCTGTCCCGTTGGGGTTGTCCTGGCCTGGCCCAGCCTGTCCAGAGCAGTGGTGGAGTCCCCATCCCTGGAGGGGTTTCCCAGCCATGTGGCGGCGCT
>NW_010389976.1:5815-7574 GCF_000710305.1 Buceros rhinoceros silvestris | reverse complement strand
GGAGGGGTTTCCCAGCCATGTGGAGGTGCTGCTGAGGGACAGGGGGCAGTGGGGACCTGGCAGTGCTGGGGGAACAGGGGGACTCGATGGGCTGAAAGGTCTCTTCCAGCCAAAGCGATTCCGTGATTCTCCAAACTCTTCACAGGGATAACTGCCGTGCGCAGTGCTCGTGCGAAGGAGCTGGGTGTTGGAGCTGCAGTTCTTCTGTACAGCTCCCAGGACATGGGTCACTAGGGGGAAGACAAAGCTGGGAGCACCCTGACCCTTCTGGGCGCTCGGGGAAGGCCCCAGGGATCTCCCTCCTTCTCCTTGCAACAGGGAGAAAGTCACTTTACCCATTTAAAACAGACAGTGCAGAGAACAGCTGAAGAAGTAATCAAGAGTAATTGCCGTGTGGGGTGTGCAGCAGAATATAAAGTGAGCAGGGCCAGACTGTGCGGATTGCGGGGCGTGAATATTCAGCGGTGGCGAGGAACTGCCTGCACCAAGGTGAGGCGTTGGCATGAAGTCCTGTAGGAACGGCGTCAGCGAGCCCTGCTCGCTCATCCAGGCACTGCCTCAGTGTGTGCTGCAGTTCAACGTATTTACCAGAAGTAAAAATGCAAATAGATGCCCAAATAAGAAGTTCATAATTTCCAGTCTAATTATTCTTCAAATCTGTCCCTTTGTGCCCTGGGAGACATACGGTCGTTCCTGGAAGGGACTCGTTGGTCACGGCAGATTCTGGCCAGCCAGCTGGCTGCTCCTGCTTCAGAGATTTTGTCCACTGGCATAAATCTGTCCTCAAACCCCTCTGTCTGCTGGCACACATGAGTGCAGATACTTCAGAGGATGGCAGTGCTGATTTTTCACCAGTGGGGTTTTAAGCGTGCCCTTTTGGATGCAGCCATGGTTGAGCTAGCCTCCAGCTTCAGGAGCTCTTGGGTTTGATCTCCACTGACGCAGGCTCCTCAGCAGTGACCTGGAGGTTGCTTCTGATTTATTTACTGAATCAGAGGATATCCCGCTCTCCTCACAGGATGCATTTTCTTATTTTAGCCTATTAACAGTGTGCTGGACTCACAACCACCTATTGCTTGTCACTGAGCGTGTCAGGTCAAAGGGGTTGTTCAGCCTGGAAAAGAGGAGGCTCCGGAGAGCCCTTATTGTGGCCTTGCAGGACTTAAAAGGGCTTATAACAAACATGGGGAGGGACTTTTTCAACAGGAGCTGCTGGGACAGGACAAGGGCTGATGGGTTCAACTGACAGAGGGAGATTCAGACCAGAGAGCAGGAGGAAATTGTTGACACTGAGGGTGGTGAGACCCTGGCCCAGGCTGCCCCGAGATGTGGGAGCAGCCCCATCCCTGGCCCCATCCCAGGTCAGGTTGGCCCTTGGGGCTCTGAGCCCCCTGCTCTGGGTGCAGATGTCCCTGCTCCCTGCAGGGGGTTGGGCTGGGGGAGCTTTAAAAGTCCTTTCCTTTCTTCAGGATTGCCCCCCGCTGGTCTCTGGTTCCCCGGGGAGCCCCCCGCCCTGCTCTCCCGAGTCCCATGCCCACACGCTGCTAATCGCATCTGATGGCTGGCGCCGGGGTGCAGCTGCAGGCGCTGGCCCCAGGAGAAGGACAGGCAGCACTTTTGACGGAGCGGGACAGCCAGTTCGCTCCGCGGAAGGGAGAGCGGAACAGGGAAGATCCCAATGGGATGAGGCAGCTGCGAAATCGTCGCAGCTGAACAGCAGGACTGTGGCCTGCTGGACTCCATCATCTCAAAGGGCTTT
>NW_010389976.1:4383-5545 GCF_000710305.1 Buceros rhinoceros silvestris | reverse complement strand
ACTTCTCTACACAAAGAACGGTGAGCCCGGTACCGGGGAGAGCTGCTGAGGGACCTTTGGGCAAGCTACGGCAGCCTGGAAAAGCCTCCATGGAGTCTGGTGGCCACAGATGGGTTTTCTTGTGTCTGCTCGCTGCTTTCCTATGTGACAAAGGGATGCCCTGGCCGTTAGACACTCTTCTCAGTCCTGTTTCCTATTTTGCAGCCTACAAGGAGAAAATGACGGAGCTGTCTCTGCTCTCCCTCATCTGCTCCTGTTTCCACACCCAGCCCCATCCTAACACCATCTACCAGTATGGAGGTACGTAACCGCAGCATCGCCATGTGGCGCTTCCCCAGGCAGCGTGGGAGCTGGTCAGTGCGCCGGGCGGTCCCTCCTGGAGCAGCAGTCCGGGACTCAGCCCAGGGTCTTTCTGTTCGGTCTCTTTTCACGGTTTATTTTATTAACGTAACCCACATTTTCTCTGAAGCTGCTGGCAGAGGCTGCTTTGCACTGGGGTGACATCCCAGGTGTTACCAGCAGCGTGGTCTTTCCACAGCTATGCTGTGAATTTAAACTCATGGTGTTGACTTGGGGGGGATGAAGCTGGTCCCTGATCAAGAAATTTTGGAGATAGAATAAAATCACCCAGGTCAGGACAGGGGAACACCCTAATTCCTACGCGAAGAGCTCGGTGCCCTCAGCTGAACACTCTCCTGAGTGTCACAGGTCCCCAGAGCCTCTGTTTGTTTTTCTCCCACCCAAAGATATGGAGGTGAAGCAGCTGGATAAGAGAGCATCGGGCCAGAGCTTCGAAGTGATCCTGAAGTCCCCTTCAGATTTATCTCCTGAGAGCCCCATCCTTTCCTCCCCCCCCAAGAAGAAGGACCTGTCCCTGGAGGAGCTGCAGCGGAGGCTGGAGGCTGCAGAGGAGAGGCGGAAGGTAACAAGGTGTCCTGCAGAAGCAGTGACTTTTCTGGGACGGGCACTAATTGCAGCAAACCCTAACACTGGCTTAGCAGGAGCGATCTAAACCCGCAGAGTAAAACCAAGTGTAAACATTACGGGTGTTGATGGGTGAGGGGAGAGCAAGCTGAAATAGCTCAAAGAATGATGTGACACCCAGAGAGGGGCCTCTGCGCCCGCACAGGTGTCACCTCTGTCTTGCCGAGCCAGTGGGCAT
>NW_010389976.1:3910-4210 GCF_000710305.1 Buceros rhinoceros silvestris | reverse complement strand
GAGCGGTTTGGGATGGAGGAGGGTGGCAGAGGGGTTTGGAGCAGAGGAGATGGTCAGAAAGCCTCTCTGGGGAGCTGAAGGTCAGCAGAGCCCCTGCGGTTGCCTCACACCTCTCCCGCCGCGGCAGACCCAGGAGGCCCAAGTGCTGAAGCAGCTGGCGGAGAAGCGGGAGCACGAGCGGGAGGTGCTGCACAAGGCGCTGGAGGAGAACAACAACTTCAGCCGCCTGGCCGAGGAGAAACTCAACTACAAGATGGAGCTGAGCAGGGAGATCCGCGAAGCACATCTCGCCGCCTTGCG
>NW_010389976.1:3113-3724 GCF_000710305.1 Buceros rhinoceros silvestris | reverse complement strand
GGGAGGGGGCTGGGTGCTGACACCCGTGCGGGGGGCTTGGGGTCTGCTCCCTGCGGGGTCGTCCCAGGGTGATGGGCGCAGGGGAGCAGGCATTTCGTTGCTGGTGGACCGCGAGCTGTGGAGGAGCTCCACTCTGGGGCACCGTGGAGGCGGGGGATGTGTCCTTCACGGTCAGCAGAGAAAATGCCATTGGCTGATCTTGCCAAGGGCAGCTCAGAGGCACAGGGAGGGCCAGGCCCAGCCCGCGGCCAGGGGCTGTGTGGCAAAAGGGCTTTGGTTCACGTCACCTCCAGGCTCCGGCTGATGAGACGCTTCACTCCTCGCAGGTCCACTCTGGGGCACCGTGGAGGCGGGGGATGTGTCCTTCACGGTCAGCAGAGAAAATGCCATTGGCTGATCTTGCCAAGGGCAGCTCAGAGGCACAGGGAGGGCCAGGCCCAGCCCGCGGCCAGGGGCTGTGTGGCAAAAGGGCTTTGGTTCACGTCACCTCCAGGCTCCGGCTGATGAGACGCTTCACTCCTCGCAGGGGTCCTTGGGTGTGTCGGATGGGACAGCAGTCTCTTTTTTTTTTTTTGTTTGTTGCCAATCCCCAGTGGAGGGGGGGGGGAAAC
>NW_010389976.1:928-3022 GCF_000710305.1 Buceros rhinoceros silvestris | reverse complement strand
CAATCCCCAGTGCAGGAGAGGAGGAAAATAGAGATGGCAGAGCAGGAGGTGTTAGCCTGGTGTCGTCTCTCCCATCTTTGCAGGAACTGCACGCGGCTGAAGTTCGCAGGAACAAGGAACAGCGGGAGGAGATCTCTGGATAAAGGGCTTTTCTACACATCTAGCACCCGATTCCTGTTAACAAACCAACCAATCAACCGACCAACACGTTTTATTTTGTTTGTCTAGATGCGACATTCGGTTCTCCATCCCCCCTTCCCCTGGTGTTCGTCCCCCAGCTACACGCTTCTCTATCTCTGCATCCTTAATCGTCAGTGCTTGTGGGGATTCACAGATCATAGGGACCTCTAAGCAGAATAGCAACTAGTTCACATGAAATAGAGAAACAACCGATTGATCTGTCGATCAAACAGCTTCTTTGGAGGGTTTCGTCCTTTTTTAAAAGAATATTTCTTAAACCGATGTAAAAAAAACCAAATTAAGGTATTAATAAATTCAACCAGCAGCGTCACAGAGGTACGGATTTCTAATCCAGGGCTTTTCCTCCTCTTGGTGTTTGCTCTGAGCCCAGAACCAGTTTCAGAGTACTGGGAAGTAAGTGACAATTTCAGTGTGTGGAGTAGGGAAGAGCCTGCGTTTGCCAGCGGTAGGAGAGCGGAGCGAGAGGGCTGGGATGGCTCAGGAGTCGCGGTGTGCAGAAACCCCTGTCTCGTGGCTGTAGCTGGACCCAAATTCCTCATCTTTGGGTGATCCTTTGGTCACCTGCGTGGAAGTAGGTGAGGTGCTGCCCCCAGAGCGGGGTTCTGGGTGCCATGTCACGGAGAGTCCCCATCGCGGCAGGCAGCTCCCGGTGCCTTGTTGGCCACGGGCTGGAGGAGCCCATAGACTGATCCACCCTCTCCCCAGCAGAGCGGGGAGCGAGTGGGCTTGGCCGAGCAGCCTGGGAGAGCTGCAGATGGCGACTGCATCCCCCGCAGCCCTGGGAGAGGGCGCGTGGTCTGCGGGCTCCCCAGCGCTCCAGAGCCACGAGGTTTCACCCTGGTAAGAAAGAGGATCCCGTAGAGATGGTGCATGGTTGTGAAATAGCCCTTTAGTGAGCAGAATAATCACCCTCCCCTCTTCCCAAAGGCCGATGTGACTCTTGGTGCCAGCACAGGGCAGACACTGAGGGCAGAGACAGCCGAGGAGCCCCGGAGCTCTGGCTGGTGGGCAGCACCCAGGGCACACCAGCCATCTGGCCAGTACCTCCAGCCCTGTGGCTTTGGGTGAGGGGGAGCTGAGGGGGAGCAGCTCTGCAGTGAGGGTGAAGAGATGTCCCTGTGCTCAGTCCGTGTCCCTCTTTCTTTAACTTTTCAAGGCCTATTTTTAAGAAAAAAAAACCTCTGATGGAGGCAGGAATGAGCAGAAACCACACAAGCATGGCAGGAGCAACTGGTCAGACCCGTTTGGTGTTTTGGGGATGCGGCGCAGGAGCCTGCATGGTGTTTACACCAGGGCACCGCTCGCCTCCACGATGGCCCCTCCTTGCGATGGTCCCTCCATCCTGGCTGCCCTCACAGCCCCCAGGATAAACCCAAGGGGCACCCAAGGCACCGAGCTGGTCGACGATCCTCTGCACGCCATGCCTCCAGAGAGCCATCCCGCGGCGGGGCGAGGGACCCCTGGGATTTGCAGGATCCTTGGGGATCCATCGGAGTGCACAGGGGGTGCAGAGATGGGCTCGGGCAGCCCAGCGGTGGGGCACAGCCCAGCCCGGGGCTCCCCGGCCCGTGCTCTGCACGGCGATGGCAGGCAGTGCCCAGGAGCTAGAGCCGATGAGGGAATACCGACCCCCTTGTCTCTTATGCCTGCTGAAAAAGAAATGGTCACCGAGTTGTGTCAGAAGCTGAAGTTTTCTGTCTGCTTTGTGCTCTGATTAGGTAGAGAATTGACAACGGTGCAGGGTGAGGCTCAGGCGGTGGCAGAAACCCCCTGGAAAGCCAGTGAGCTGCTGGAGATCAGCCGCCGGGGCTCTTGGCTCGTCTCCCCAGCAGCCCCAGCTGGATTCGGGAGGGATCCCTCGATGGCCGCGGTGAGACATGAGGGGACTCTGCT
>NW_010389976.1:0-666 GCF_000710305.1 Buceros rhinoceros silvestris | reverse complement strand
TCAGATTTAGGGCAAAGAGGGGCAAGAGAAAGAAACTGAGGGTTGAATTTCTTAACAGTAGCTAATGGTCAGTTTATAGTAGCAGCTTAGCTAAGCGTCTGTGTAGAGCGCGGCTTCCCCGCCAGCATCCTCATCCATCTAGTGACGAGAAATCCTAAAAAGTTTTAAAAAGAAAAAAAAATTTAAAAGTAATTTAAATGAAATGTTTGTGTGTAAGAAATGGTTGAAACTGTCAAATGTCTGTGTCCCGCGCTGGTGGGATCTGAGAAGGTTTCTGCGAGATATTACCCCCGTCCTACTCTCTGTGGTGCTGAGTGTTTGCTTGGTGTGTAACTCTGACCTGGAGCTTGTTGTAAATACTGTTTTTAGTACTATGATTATTATGATGATTATTATCAGAAATGTTGTACTCATGAGCAGGAGCTTAAAACAAGAGAAACAGGTTTTCCCTCTCTCCGGGGGCTCAGAAGGAGCGGGACGCTGGGCCAGGTGAAGGCAGGGTGGGGTGAGCTGCCGGATCAGGGAGCAGCTGGAGAATCCCGGCGTGGGGAGCTGGAGGCAGCAGAGTCCTGCGGGCAGGGCGGCGAGAGCGGGGACGGGCTGCTCCTGCGGCTGGGAGGAGGAGGAAGGGCTGAGAGGTGGGACAGAGGCGATGCTTCAGGTCTG
>NW_010389975.1:6027-15773 GCF_000710305.1 Buceros rhinoceros silvestris | reverse complement strand
ATTTCCTTGCCCATAGCCAGAGGACAAATAATCGTCATGGCCAGTCTATATAAGAGGGAAGCTGGCCAGAGGAAGTGCACGCAGTTTGGAGTGGCGGGCTAGGCAGTGGTGGTGGCAGATTCCCGGTGGTGAGCTGTTACATTGTATATTACTCCCCTTATATGTTATTTCATTAGTAGTATTGTAATTATTGTTTCTTCTCTCTGTGTTGTGCAAGTAAACTGTCCTTATCTCAAATCACAGTTTTACCTTTTTCCCCCAATCCTCCTTCCCATCCCACTGGGACAGGGTGGGGGCTGAAGTGAGAGAAAAGCCTAGTGGAGCTTAGTTGCTGGCTGGGTTTAAACCATGACAGTCCTTTTTGGCACCCAGCATAGGGCTCAAAGGGTTGAGATAATGACAGATCTGACCCAAGCGTGTTAAAACACTTTTGTTATACACACTTTCAATGTTATTTAAATAGCCCATGTTCACAACGTTGGTCCATTTGTTCACATGGTGGTGTTATATCAATCCTTACACTATGTATTTCCTATGGTGTTATTTATCATCTCTGGGAGATGGATCAAGAATATCAAGTTGCTGTATTAGATATTGTTGACTTAAGATATGATTATACCACTGGTTACAAGTTTACTTTGGTATTTGTATACAGCATTATCCTTTATTAGTAACCTCGCCCAATCTATGGGCAAGATCGGGGAGAATACTTTCTCGGCTTTTGAGAACTTTGAATATTTTTGGGATGCCCAAGTTAGCATGCTCTTATTATTATATATCCTGAATGTGTCTTAGGTATTGTTTAGGATTACAAAAAATATTTTCAATAGCACCCAGAGATCTGCCCCACATCTGGGGATTTATGAGTGGTAGGGTGTGTGGGAGAACAAGTGCCTAGGACAGTGGTCCCATTCAATGTTTTTGAATTTTACCCCTGAACAAGTGCAGAAAACTTGTAAAATATTTGGAAAAAGTATGTTTTCAACCCAGCAACTCCAAAGAGACACAGATCATTGCAATGTGCTGTTTTCTGGCCCATGCTTAATGAGCTCCTTTCAACACTATTCAATGCCCTCAAGGGGAAGGGAAGGTCTCTGAACCTAAAAACAGACCAGCAGGTGCTGCAGTAGAACAAGAGAAATAATCTGTGCTGGTATCAGTCACCCCTACACAGAAAAAGAAACAGACAAAACAATCCGTCTGCTTAGTGAAGGATGAAGATGAACCAGGGTCATCACAAGAACAGGAGGAAGAGGCAGATGTAGAGGTGATCACCTGATCCCTATCCCTGAGTGAGCTGTGAGATACGCAAGAGGATTTCAGCTGTCATTCAGGAGAACCCATTGTTACCTGGCTGTAATGGAGACTGAGAGGAACCTCACTAGGAATGACTGGCATAAACATCCCACTGTGACTGGTCCAGAGGCTCTGTGCATCCGTGACATAGACTATCTCAGAGTACTACAAGAGAGTACTTCAAGGACCCGAAAGGGTACCGGTGGGATTTTTGTATAGCTGCCTTGGAGACAGGAAATTGAAGAGTTGTCCACCTTGCCCAGTCTCTCAGAAAATCTTTCTGTCATGAGGTTGCTGACAGTTGATGAAGAGAAGGTGCCACTTGCTATCATGATGGTGCACTAATTGAAACTCCTTGATTCCCATCCACAAACTGATCCATCAACTGCAGAGTCCAAAAGTCATTAGCAAGACATGATCGCCCTTTAACAGTCCTATTTGGCCACTGCAAAAATCTAATCGAGAGTAGAATCTGTCAGTAGATTATCAAGGCCTGAATGAAGTCACACCGCCACTGAGTGCTGCCGTGCCTGACACCAGTTCAAACTGGAGTCAAAGGCAGCTAAGTGGTACTCCATAAATCATATTGCTAATGCATTCTTCTCTATTCCTATGGCACTGGAGTGCAGGCCACAGCTTGTTTTCACCTGGAGAGACATCCAGTTCACCTGGAATTGATTGCCCCAGGGATGGAAGCACAGTCCTGCAATCTCCCATGGACTGATTCAGTCTTCAGTGGAAAAGGGTGGAGCTCCTGATCATTGCAATACATTGATGACATTGATGACATCATCATACAGGGTAATACAGTGGAAGAAGTTTTTGAGAAAGGGGAGAAAATAGTTCAAATCCTGCCAAACAGCTGTTTGCCAGTAAAACAAAGTAAAATTAAGGGATCTGCACAGGAGATGCAATTTTTAGGAATCAGATGGCAAGATGGGCGTTGCCTGCTGAAGGCCTGTTATGTCACAAAACAAAGTAAAGTCAAGAGACCTGCAAAGGAGATGTAATTATTAGGAATAAAATGGCAAAATGGGTGTCACCACATCCCAACTGATGCAACCAACAAGATAGCAACTATGTCTCCACCAACAAATAAAAGTGAAATACAGGTTTCTTAGGCATTATGGTTTTCTGAAGGATGCAAATCCCAGACTACAGTCTGACTGTGAGCTCTCTCTATCAAGTGACCTGGAAGAAAAATTATTTTAAATAGGGCCCTGAGCTGCAACAAGCCTTTGAACTAATCAAGCAAGAGGTAGTCCATGCAGTAGTCCTTGGGTCAGTCTGGGAGGGACAAAACGTTAAAAATGTGTTCTACACCACAGCTGGGGAGAACGGCCCTAGCTGGAGCCTCTGGCAGAAAGCACTTGGGGACGCTTGAGGCCAACCCTTGTGGTTTTGGAGTTGGGGATACAAAGGATCCAAGGCCTGCAGCACTCCAACTAAAAAAAGTGACACTGGCAGCACATGAAGGAGTTTGAGCTGCCTCAGAAGCGGTCAGTACTGAAGCACAGCTCCTCTTAGCACTCCAGCACAGAGCTGCTTTCCAGGAGGTCAACCTCTAACCTGTACTGATGCACAGTGTTACTACTCCCTAGGTTCAGGACCTTACACTTGTCACTGTTGGACTTCATCAGGTTCCGTGGTCACACTGAATGTCAGCACAGCCTTCTGGTGTATCAGCCACTCCTCATCATTTTTAACATTCCTCCCATTTTTGTATGATCAGATCTTTCTGAATAAACACATCAAACAAACCAACGGGTAGAGCCAATGATCTGTGGAACAGGCAATCTGGAGAATAAACGAAGACATGGGAATAACACCCTCATGAAGACTAATCTTCACTGTGACAGTGAATTTGCAGAAGGCTTGTGGAGTTTCTGTATCTGCTGTAAGTATCCCACCTCACTGGAAGAACATGGCAAAAATCCATATAGTACAATGTTAACGGAGCACCTTAGGAATAAAATAACAATTAATCATTCAGGGCAGACCTTTTATGCCATGCTGAAATACATGTTAGAATTACGCATTGAATGTGGAAGATAATGAGAAATACTATACAACTGCCATACTTTCTCAATATTTATAACCTTCTTTATTCCATGCACACAGATACCACGATTCTCGCACTTTGCATGTATCTGTACGCACAAGCAAATATCAATATACCTATACATGTATCTACAGATCTTACATACTTACATACATATATACAGACATATGTACATATGTATGTGTATGTATATATACATATATACACGCATATAGGCACACCCACAAATGCTCCCGTTTTCTCTAGCACACATAGCATGACAGTGCATTTAGTATCTCTTCCAGCGAAAATGTCTATCGCCTTTTGACCCCAAATCTAAAACAAACTATAACAAAATTTCTACCAAGATCTAATATCAAACAAATAAGCAAACAAAAAACCTGGAACTGTTCAAAAAAATTATATAAACCTTAGAGAAGCAGAGATCTTTGAAAAAAATTTCTTCTTTTGCCTTGGTGCCTGGACTTGTGAAGGCATTCAGGTCCAAATTTTCCCAGCACTCTTCTACTCCAGTCCTGCAAACATTGCAAAGAGAGGCTACCATGACTGTAAATAACAATCTAGGTAAAATGGGTTTGTGATCTTAAAGCCTGAATGGTTTAAAATCAAAATCTCTAAGTTAAATCTGGACATCTGGTTTACCTACCTGTAATCATCCAGTGGAAGCTCTCCTTCAGTAGGAAGTCTGTTCTCCATCAATATTTTATCTTGTAAGGCAAGATTGCTCCAGTGTTCTGACTTGTTTCAGCTTGTTACTTCTCATAACCCTTCAGCTGCCATGCACATGAGCAAAAAAATGAAAAAGTGTACGAGGAAGACAATATTGGCATTGGAATAATTATTTTCAACTTCTACAAAAGGAACTAGGCTTGTTTAGAGATCTAAAATACCTTGAGACAACAGTGAAAAAAAAATAGAAGATGTGATGTGTTTTCTCTCAGTATGTACAGAAGGATGATTATTTTTCTCCTTCTACATAGGTATAACTTACAGTTAATTACAAGCTTGAATCCCTTTCAGAAAGAAAGTATTATTTCTATTAACTTTCTGTGGGACTTCTGGTAGATGTGAATCACTAATTCTCTTTAACCTCTTCAGTAACAATGCTTTTTCTCTGCTTTTTTTTTCCTTATTGTTGATTACATTATGATCTGTTCAAACAATGACCATTTCTTAATGTTTGTTTATTTAGTACAGTAGGGCTGTGATCTAGATCAGAATTTTCAGAAATTTCTTAGGAGTATATTTGCCGTTTGTCTCAATTTAACAAGATATGTATGTAAGAATGGTATGTATGAATTTTCACTTAAAAAAGTATAACTTTCCAAGATGTATCCCTTGATATATTCAGCTGGTCTTGTGAAATTTTAATCTGAAAACTGTTTTGCACTGACACGTTTCTAATAATATTAAGAATCTACTTTTCAAAAAAAGATCTAAATTAACAGATATTAACACATACCAGTTCGGATTTGCCACAAATACATTCTTAACCCAGCATGTCAAACCTATCACTACGGCGAGATGTTCTATTATGATTTTTTTGTTTATCTTAATGGAAATACTAGCTTTTCTTAGAATCACAGAATCTTAGAACAGTTTCAGTTCAAAGGGAGCTTAAAATCATCTAGTTCCACTCCCCCTGCCATGGTCTGGGACATCTTCCACTAGATCAGGTTGTTTGAAGCCCCACCTAACACGGCTTTGAACAGTTCCAGGGAGGGGGCACCCACAACTTCTCTGGGCAGCCTGTGCCAGTGTTTCATCACCCTAACGGTAAAGAATTTATTCCTAATATCTGATCTAAATCTCCCTTCTTTCAGGTTAAAGCCATTACCCCTCGTCCTGTCACTACAAGCCGTTGCAAAAAATCCCTCTCCAGGTTTCTTGTAGGCCACTTCTAAGTGCTTGAAGGGTGATACAAGGTCTCCCCAGAGCTTTCTCTTCTCTAGGCTGAACAACCACAACTTTCTCAGCTTGTCACCATAGCAGAGGTGCTTCATCCCTCTGATCATCTTTGTGGCCCTCCTCTGGACCTGATCCAACTGGTCCATGTCTTTCTTACACTGGGGGCCCCAGAGCTGAACGCAGTCCTCCAGGAGGAGTCTCATCAGAGCAGAATCATTTCCCTTGGCCTGCCGGCCACATTGCTTGTCATGCAGCCCAGGATATGGTTGGCTTTCTGGGATATGAAATCACATAGCTGGCTCATGTCCAGCTTTCCATCCACCAACACCCTCAAGTCCTTCTCTGCAGGGCTGCTCTTAATCACATCATCCTCCAGCCTGTGTTGATACCAAAACTTGACCTAACTCAGGTGCAGAATCTTGCACTTGGCCTTGTTGAACCTCATGGTGTTCACAGAGACCCACCTCACAAGGTCCTTCTGGACAGCACCCCTTCCCTCCAGCTTGTCAACTGCAGCACACAGCGTGGTTGCTGAGGGTGCACTCCATCCCACTGTCCATGTCGCAGACAAAGATACAGTATTTTCTATTACAAATAATAAGAACAGACAAAGAATCTCTGAAGTGCAACCTGCAATAACAGATAAACCATGTCTAGACTGATATATTATTCTTTTATGACATCAAACTTTTTTGATATATTTATATATTACAAATGTTTGTGTGTACTTTCTACTTTGGGAATAATAGGTTATGTAAGCTGAGAAATATTCCAGATATGGTCTTATGTCTCATGAGTACTTAAGGAGCATTCTTGCACAATTATTTTGATAATTAAATATTCTGCCAAATTACTTTCTGGAGACAGTTTTTTGTTATTGTTTCTACAAGAAACCCAATAAGCTGGAACGATTGGTGGTGTCAGGGAAGATTACCAGACCTCATGTGTATTGCAAGAGAGCAGAATGTGGCTGAAAGAAACAAAACGTATACAAAAGGAGTTATGCTGATTACGCCTTCCATTTCTATAGAAACTAAGAAGCTTTTCTACTTCATTCAACTGGCTTTGTTAGAGAGTAGGAAAATTTGCAACTACCATCAAAGAAAGGCTGTTTAGAGCTCTTTATATCTACAAAACTAACCAGTAGTCTTCAAAGTGCTGTAAACTATCCAGAACTGACACCAAGCCACTACACAATTTACCTTCATATTTGACACATATTTGACCTAATATTTAGTTTTTACATAATGCTTGAAGGTAATGATCTCTGAAACTGGTACTACTGTAAGCTAGAACGAGTTAAAATAAAAGCAGCAAGTTAATACAGAAAGATAAAGAATAGACAACTCTTTTAAGAAGCACAAAGTCTTAAGAGAAACAAAAGAGAAAGACTGGAATGTTCAAGTGGCACAAATAGGTATTTCCTAAGAAAACCATTTTTGGACAAGCTGTCAGAAAACACAGGAAAAAACCCAGACAGAACACATATTTTTAGAAAGTTGTGAAACGTTTACAAATGACAAAGCATGAGAAGACCTAGACTACAGAAACTATTTGGAAGTGGTTTCGGTTTGAATATTTCACAATCAGAGTTCTTCACAAAAAGTATTCTAAAACTCTTAAGTTCTAAACTAAGTCTTTGTCTACAATTCCTTAGTTTCATAGAAAAATAAGATTCAAGCATTATTTATTAAATTCATAAATTTTTGATAGATAGGTTTGAAAATGCTGTTTTCTTATTTTATTCACACCTTAGGAATCCCTTGTTGATCATTTCTCTTCTCTGCATCCCAGACACCCATTCTGTGTTCATTGCATTTTTGAAAACAGAGGAGGAACTTTCATTAACTGAAAGCATGCTTTGTTACACTGTGCATTTATTATTCTTTTTTATTACTCAATGTTCCTTGCAAAATAAAGTTGTGTATGACTCAGCAGACAAAGTGAGGCTTTTATTAAACTTTCTGTGCCTAAAATAAAAAGAAGTAATGCCATTCAGTTAAGATTTCTTCAGAAAATGCAATTATCAGGATGGAAAATTAAGCAATGTGTCATAGATTTACAAAGGGAGATAACTGACCAAAAAATAATCTCGAATGTGGAAATGCACACTTAAGATCTATGTTAGCCTGTGTGGCACGATGTTCATTTGCAAATTGCAAATAAGCCAAAAGGAAACCTTTCTGTGAGTGAAGTTTCTAGTGCCAATAGCTATGCCTCTGAATACTTGCATAAATGAATTCCAGACCTTTAAATTAAGAGTCAAGAAATGTCAAAACAATAAATGCTGCAACCAGAATGTTAAGGGGAAAACAGTATTATCATTAATTTGTAATAACATGCTAAATCTTTCTACATAAATAATAAAGATTATTTGTCCTCTCATTCTTTGCAACCAACAATCTCCCGCTTTTGACAAGACTGCAAACAAAGTCTTAGTTTGTAATAATGTCAAGATATTTTAAACAAACATGAGAAGAAATAGTAACACAGTGTGCTCTGTTGCAGGAAAATCAAAGCAACACTAAACTAGACCAAAAGATTTGTAGGAGGAATTTCTGGGAAAGGCAATACATACTTCCCTATTTTATGGAAATGAGGCTTGTATCCAGTGAGTTATGTTTGCAAACAAAGCTGTGGATATAGATGTGTGGATTGGTGAGTTACGGGGGAACATGATACAGACTCATATCTTTATAATAGCTCTATAATCAAGGGTTTCAGCTTTAGTTTTTGGACTACAATATATTTCTGTACTCCTAGAGATGTAAATACCTCTGTTCTGTACACATTTCTCTTTTTACTTTCCCAAATTTCCACTGTATTCTTCCTATTTCTCCAAAGTTTATTTTTCTTGTACCTTCCTCCCCTAAAAGCATGTTCCTATAGTCTTCTATTAGCCTAAATACTCATTTTTCTCCTTCAAACCTGTTTCAACCTCTCATTCTCCTTCAGAGGCTTTCTGTGTTATGTATTGTTTGCCTTGAGCTTCCTTCTCATTTCTTGCAGACAAGGCATAGATGCTGGCCACATGAAAGTCACAGCACCTCCTAGTTTAGTATCATCAGCAAACGTACTAATGCTGCATTCAATTCTTGCATCCAGATCATTGCTATAAATATTGAACAGAGCTGCCCCTAGAGTAGAACCCTGAGGAACACCACTGGTGACTGGTTGCCAGCCAGATGTATTCACTACAACCCTTTGATTCCTGCCATTCAGCCGGTTCTTCACCCAATGCACTGTGAATCTGCTCATTTGCACAGCTGGACAACTTGTCCAGAAGGATGATGTGAAGGACAGAATCAAAAGCCTTATTAAAATTAAAAAACCCCTACTTTTTGAAGTAAATCTTTCTGCCATTTGGTGATTTTGAAGTAATTCTTTGTGCGATCAACTTAGTTCCTTTCTCTTCTGTGATGTAGGCAGAGAGAGGCAGTTAATCTGTTCCAAAAAAAGCACTTGTGATTCTAGTTAGCTGGGAAACAGAAAAACTTATTTGTGGCTCTATCTGTAGCTGCTTCTTTCCTTAAGCAGGGAATACTCTAAATTAGCTCGCACAGAGCTGTGCGAGTACACCAATATAACACACCTACACAGTGTCTGATCTGGCTCAGGTATACCAGCTCTGTACTGTATTACAAACTGTGGATATTTACTAATCAGCCCCAGGGCGCAGACAAATGATCAAGTCATCCAAATACTCTGAGCTAATTAATTGGCTGTGTTCTTAGTCTGCCTCTGACAAACGTAAGGTGAAATGACATCTTAATGAAAGAAGGTTAATGCATGCTATCTCTGTTTGGTACAGCCAGATACCAGGTTTTTTTAATTCAGACTAGCTCATCAGCCATGATAAACCAGATATTAGACTGAGCCTTCAGGCTACCCTTCATGTAGGTAGAACTACTTGTTGAGTGTAGGGGCAATGGTACAAATGCCATTGCTCTTCTTCATGGGCTCAAATAGTCTTATGCAATGTCCGTGAATTTGGATTAAAAATTATATTTTTGATCTTTGTTTCTTTTAATCTTCTAAACTTTATTGTTGCAGAGAAAAGCTGAAGTACAGAAGTCTGAAAAAAATAAGACAAGTAAGCCCAAGTAACATTTCCAAAATCTTTTTTTAAAGTAATCCAGCAACTTTTAATACAATCTTACAATTATGATGACACTGATGTGATTTCTGGGAAGCTTTTTCTGCTGGTTTTGGATGGGGGGAGTTTATTTTCTTCATACTGTCTAGTATGGGGCTACGGTTTGGATTTGTGCTGGAAACAATATTGATAACACGCTGATGTTTTAATTACTGCAGTGCGGTGCTTACAGAAAGTCAAGGCCTTTTCTGCTTCTCACACTACTCTGTCAGCAAGGAGGTTGGGGGTGCACAAGAAGGGGAGGGGCCACAGCTGATCCTAACTGACCAAAGGGATATTTCATACCATATGAAGTCATGCTCAGCATATAAATGGAAGGAAGGG
>NW_010389975.1:0-6012 GCF_000710305.1 Buceros rhinoceros silvestris | reverse complement strand
AAGGGGCGTATGGCTTTCAGAGTGATCGTGTTTTTTTCTTCCCAAGTAACTGTATAACACAGCGGAGTCCTGCTTCCCTGGAGATGGCTGAACACTGGCCTGCTTTTGGGAAGTAGTAAATGAGTTCCTTGTTTTGCTTTGCTTGTGTGCATGGCTTTCGCTTATTAAACCAGCTTTATCTCAACCCACGAGTTTTCTCACTTTTACCTTTCTCTACCTGGTAAGGGAGGAGTGAGTGACTCTGTGGTGCTTTTTTTGCCAGCTGGGGTTAAATCATGACACTTTTTTGCACCAAGTTTTGACTGTCATTACCTGTGTATCTCATTCATAAAAAAAATACCTCATTCTGGTTCAGCTGACACTTCCCTAACATGAAAGAAACTCATTAAAGAGTGGAACAATTCAGAGGGTACACAGATTTTCTGCTGGTGGACACAGTCAATATCTGCCCCATTCACTAGAGAAGTCTTGCGGGTATTCTTCTCCATATGAACAAGTAAGCATATCTTGGCAAAAATTTCTGCATAACTTCTGGAATAAAAAATGATCACTAATGTCTTCAACTGTCTTAGGTAAATGTCTTGAAAAACACAAAAGAACTTTGTTGATGTAGGTGATGAGTAGATCTAAGAGAATAGTTTCGTCAAGCAACTGAGAATCCTCCTCAAGGAGTAGGGGCTAATAGGTTTACGTATGCAAAGAAGGGTCTTTTTTCACATAGACCTATGAGGCATTCTGTATCCCAAGACAGTAACTAAAAAAAGGAAGAAGAGATATTGCATATGAAAATAATATTAAATTTTCTCAATGTTTTGTGTAAGACAGGAAATTGCACTTGAAAGCATTTTTTCATTTTGCAGCATTGCCTAATAGTTAGATTGTATCAACTGCATTATTTGAATATTTCAGTATTTCAAGTGAAAAGAATCTTATTGAATCTGAGACCAGAACATGAGAAGATGATTTGAAGTCCAACACCTTTTTCACTAGTAAAGAAAATAGACTGAGATGTTAACTCTTAAAAAAAACAAAACCAAACAACAAAACAAACAACTTTATCAAACAGCAGGGGGCAATGAAACATAAATTAAAATAAAAAAGCTTCTTTACAAAGTAGAGGAAACATAAAATAGAATATTACTACCTGAACATCCTGTTTGCCTTAGTGAATGTTTTATGAACAACTAAAAATAAAATGGGGATTTTTTGGAGAGGAAAAGAAAGGAGAATTTTTTATGTAACCTGCAAAAGTATATGACCAAAGATATATGTAGTCTGTGATATGTCAGAAGCTCAATAATCTTTTTCTGTATAAATTTTTAAGCATTTCTAAGTGCTTACCAGTTTCAGGTCTGTAAACATCCTTATATATCTGTCAGTTGAATGATACAAAAGCTACATGCAAATAACATTCCACTGAAAACAGGAGTTTGATTTCTTCCGAAAAAGCACGTTATAATAACTTATCACTCTGTCATTGTAGCATATGTTTAGTGTATGTAATTGGATTTTTTGGTCATTCTTATTATTTATACAAAACAGTGTAGTACTCAAACATTTCAGAGCCTTATTAATTATCAAAGGTGCTAACTAGTTTCAAATTTAAATGCAATTGCCCATATATGCTGCAACTCATTTTCACAGCACGTATTTCAGTTAAATATGTAATTGCTATTCATTACCCATCTCCTTAGCTTTCTAATATATGGAGTATATAGCATACACTTTTGTGTCATATAGTCACTTATGTGAATGATATGTGTCAGAACTACTTAGGTTTGTAATATCAGACTTGTGAGACACATACTTTTACTGGTGGTACACACATACCATTTCTCAGAAATATGAATGATGAAACAAATTTATAGTAAGCAGAAAGGAGGTGTTTACACATAAGAGTGTTAAAGCCCCCAACAAAGAAAAAAAGGATATAATGTGTCATAGTACCAGTTTTATCAGTTACATTCCAGGCGAAAGATTTGCTGGAAATTAAATTCATTAAAATGCCTGAAAGCCAAAGCTGACCTATGCCAAACGCCAAAGCAGTGTTTGGAGATGATCTATATGAGAATCTTCTCAAAAAGAAACACTTTTAGAGGTTGTAAAGCTTTACACTTCAACTAGCACTTAGTTGGTAATGGCCCTTTCTGCCCATGAGTACCAGAAAGGAGAAAGCTTGCTTCAGCCCCTTCGTAGGATAATTAAAATATCCAGTTCCCTAGACAACTCCTTCACGACAGGTTAGCCGGCTCATACCTCTTACTAACCAAGCTTATGTATGCCAGAAAACTAAGAGAAAAATACTTAGTTTATTTCAATGAAAAGATTGATTCAATCGTTTATGACTGATATTCATAAAAGAAAAAAAAGCCCACCAAGTCTTTCAAATCAATCTTGGATCCTTCCTGACCTTCTCATGTAATCTCTCTTTTTTCTCAGGTAGAGTATTTTTAATGTGCCTGCTGGAAAACTGGCCTTTTGTTGATTTCTATTACCTCTGCCTATTAGCTGTAGCAAATATGACCAGTTACCACTCTGGACCCCTCTAACTGACTCATCTACGTTGCTACAGACTTCTTTATATTACTTCCAGCACTCGCTTTCCTCTCCCCATCCTTTCCTCTTTCATCTGCTCTGGTAAGTCAGTTAGGTTTCCCAATTCTTGGGCTGTGTTTCGCGGGGAGCTCCAACAAGCCCACTGCCAACAGCAACACCAATTGGACACAGCAGCCACTCTTGGCAGCTCTGGCACATGCAGGCTGCATGCTCTCCTGCACTCCTGGAGGAAGATAGGAAACTGCAGTAGGTTCTTTTATGTAATATACTTAATCTTCCCTGAATCATTGGGAGATTGTCGGATGTAATATTGATTGATGCCATTGTGTTTTACTAAAAAAAAAAATTAAAATTTAACATTACAAGAAAACATAAAGAAAACTAGGAGATTATATCTACATATTTTGTTATGTATCACTGCATAAATAACTTATGGCTGTAAAATGAAGAGTTTGCACTAAATAGGAGTTCAAATATAGATTACTATATTCTGACAACTATGCTGATTGATTTTGTTCATCAGTTACATGACCACATACATACTCCATTCTTTGTGTAATTTTTGACTTAGATAAATACTTCTGCAATTTTCAGTGGAAAACATTGAGTGGTTGCAGTAATATTGCATGAAGAAATACAAATCTGTCATCTCCTAAGTGCTTAATTTTTGCAAATTTAAATATATTCATTTAAATTTTTTTTGTTTCATTTGCATCCCTTTTTTACAATGCTTTTTCATATAAACACAGTTATAATACTGATATTTTAATATCTACGTTACTTTATTATTCTAGAAAAGAGCCTTATGTAATTCTTATTTGTTTTCTGAAATTAAATTATCTAAACATTTTAACCTTGTCAGGTAACAATTAATAACCTAAAATCCCTTGAAGACTATGGTGCCACTGTTATAACAGGAAGAATTGTATTAATTTCCAAGGAATTTGGATATTTTCTTATGAAGACAAGTTTTAAAAACCTGACAGTCTCTATGATGCCTAAATTTCTTGCATGTAATTATGTTAGTAATGGAAAGATAATGGATGAGAACATACTTTGCAAAGCATAAATAATGTCATAAGTAATTGAAGGTGAGCAAGCGCACTCAGGTGTTACACAATATCAAAGTTTAAGAAGGAATTAGACCAATAATTGTCTCTGGATATGTACCTAGCTGCAGTCAAAAGGTGATCTCAGATATAATCCTTCTGTATAGTAATGTGTACTTACATGTTTATGAAGCTGTATCTCTTATAGCCAATATCAGACCACAACTTCTACAACGTTCTAGATATAGCAGATATGCTGCTAAGTAGTGTCTGTGATATGTCACAACCATTTTATGTTACATTTTGTACTCTACTGCAAAGCTCTAGTGTTGTCACATTACATATTTAGCTTCTAAAATTGATTGATTGCTTCAGAGAAAAGTGTATACGGTATTCCACTTCTTATCTGAGTCAATGTTTTTCTCAATACTGTGAAGTAAATTAAAATAAAGTGTTTAAATCTACTGCTTATGATAAAGAAGACCAAATCTCATTCTAATAAATGTGAAATACAACTTGTCATGTTCCTTTCACTTTGTAGAAATGCTACCACAAGGCTTAGCCAGTTAAGTCTAATATGTTGACATTTATTTTTGCTGCAATAAATGTTAGGATTATATTTTTGCATTAAATTCTGGCATTTTTAAAGATCACGATGACAAGTAATTTATTCTTCAAATCACTCTGGTTTGTTTTTACTTTTTGAATATGGATTTGGCCATGTGTCTCCAAGGCACAGTACAAAGCGTATTTCATATGTTTTGCAACCTATTAGTTTGATTTAAATCCACTTTTTCTGACAGGATTTATGCAAGTCTTTCTTGATGTTATTTGCTATGAATTATTGCCCAGAAATAATCACACGGAATCCAATTTCACACAGGCTGTGTGGCCTATGAGGTCTGTCACTGTAAAGCTCTAAAGCTTTTAAAATTTTTTTCAATGGAGGTGATTTCTTCAAATTCACTCAATATACAGCGCTGTCTTGTTTTATTTTCATACTTACCCTTTCCCCTCAAAGTGTGATGAATTCGATTGTGTGCAGTAAGCATGTAGCAATCTGTGTGGTGGCTTGACCTTGGCTGATGCCAGGTGCCCACCAAGCCGTTCTATCACTTGGCCTCCTCAGCTGGACAGGGGAGAGAAAGTGTAACATAAGGACAGGGAGATCACTCACCAATTACCATCACAGGGAAAACAGAGTCAGCTTGGGGAAATGTATTTAGTTTATCACCAATCAAATCAGAGTAGAGTAATGAGAAATAAAACCAAATTTCAAAACCAACTTCCCCCTGTTTCTTCTTGGTCTTAACTTTAACTTTCTTCTGATTTTCTCTATCTCCTCACCCTCAGTGGCACAGGGGGACAAGGAATGGGGGTTGCTGTCAGTTCATTGGACATTGTCTCTGCTGCTCCTTCCTCCTCTGTGAGGATGACTCCTCACACTCTCCCCTGCTCTAGCATGGGGTTCCTCCCATGGAAGACAGTTCTCCACAAACTTCTCCAATGTCAATCTTTCCCACAGGCTACAGTTCTTCATGAACTATTCCAGGGTGGATTCTTTCTATGTGGTGCTGTCCTTCAGGATCAGACTGCTCCAGTGTGCATCCCTCAGGGAGTCACAAGTCCTGACAGCAAACCTGCTCCATCGTGAACTTCTCTCTCTCCATGGGTCCACATCTTCTGCCAGGATCCTGCACTAGTGCAGGCTTCCCCATGGGTCACAGTCTCCTTTGGGCATCCACCTGCTCCAGCATGGTGTCCTCCATGAGCTATAGATGGATATCTGCTCCACCATTAACCTCCATGGCCACAAAGGGACAGCCTGCCTCACCATGGTCTTCGCCACGGGCATCAGGGGAATCTCTTCTGCAGTGCCTGGAGCACCTCCTCCCCCCTCCGCTCTTCACTGACCTTGATGTCTGCACAGTCGATTCTCTCACATATTTTCATTCCTCTCTCCAGCTGCAGTTTTGCAGTTTCCCCCCACCCACCCCCACACCCCCTTCTTAAATATGAAATCACAGAGGTGTTCCTGCTGCTGCTGATAGGCTCAGCCTTGGCCAGTGGCAGGGCCATCTTGGAGCTGGCTGGCATTGGCTCTACTGGACATAGGGAAAGCCTCTATCAGCTTCTCACAGAAACCAGGAGGGCTGGAGCCCTCCCATTACCAAAACCTTGCCACACAAACCAAACACAATGTGTAAGAAAGAAGGAGGGCGGGCCCTGCTTGGAGCTGGCTGGCATTGGCTCTACTGGACATAGGGAAAGCCTCTATCAGCTTCTCACAGAAACCAGGAGGGCTGGAGCCCTCCCATTACCAAAACCTTGCCACACAAACCAAACACAATGTGTAAGAAAGAAGGAGAAAATGAGATTTATTTTTTTTTAAGAACTACATTATTCA
>NW_010389974.1:18407-42483 GCF_000710305.1 Buceros rhinoceros silvestris | reverse complement strand
CCTGTAGCTTTGCAGGGGGTTGTTGTGGCCCGAGTTCAGGGCCTGGCACTTGGCCTTGTTGAACTTCATACTATTGGCCTTGGCCCATTGATCCAGCCTGTCCCGTTCCCTCTGTAGAGCCTCCCCACCTTCAAGCAGATCTACACTCCCACCCAACTTGGTGTCATCTGCAAACTTACTTGCTGAGGGTGCACTTGATCCTCTCATCCAGATCATTGATAAAGATGTTAAAGAGGACAGGCACCAACACTGAACCCTGGAGGACAGTACTTGTGACCGGCCACCAACTGGACTTAACTCCATTTACCATCACTTATGTTAAAGAGGACAGGCACCAACACTGAACCCTGGAGGACAGTACTTGTGACCGGCCACCAACTGGACTTAACTCCATTTACCATCACTTTCTGGGCACGGCCATCCAGCCAGTTTTTTATCCAGCAGAGAGTGCACCCATCCAAGCCATGAGCAGCCAGTTTTTCCAGGAGAATGCCGTGGGAAACGGTGTCAAAGGCCTTGCTAAAGCCCAGGTAGACTATGTCCACAGCCTTTCCCTCATCCACTAAGCAGCGCACCTTGTCATAGGAGGTCAAGTTGGTCAAACAGGACCTGCCCTTCATAAACATGCTGACTGGGCCTGGTTACCTGGCTGTCATGTATGTGCCATGTGATGGCACTCAGGATGATCTACTCGATGATTTTCCCGGACACCAAGGTCAGACGGACAGGCCTGTAGTTTCCTGAGTCCTCCTCCTGTTCCGTGTTGTAGATGGATGTCACATTGGCTAATCTCCAGTCAACTGGTGCCACCCCCGTTAGTCAGGACTGCTGCTAAATGTTGGAAAGTGTCTTGGGTGAGCATTTCCAGCATCTCCCTCAGAACTGTTGGATGACTCCCATCTGGCCCCATCGACTTGTGCACATCTAAGCAGTGCAGCAGTCCGCTTACTGTTTCCTCGTGGATTACGGGGGCTTGATCCCGCTCTCCATCCCTGCCTTCTGAAGCAATAGGGTGGGGAGGGTTTCAAGGTACTCCTGTCTCTGTTGCTGTAGTGGTATATTTTTCCCTTGTTATTTTTCCTTTTTCCTGTTACTATTCTTTGGAGTAATAAAAGCAGCTGGTCTTCAAATAGAAGAGAAGTATTTTCAGAGGTTCAATACATAATTTAAAACAATTACAGGTTTTATTTGGATCTATGTGCATCCTGTTTCTACTGCTTGTGGCAGAGAACACTGTGAGAGGGATCATTAAAATCACATTGCTTTTTCTGTTGTCAGTGTGAGCTGGTGGCCTGCTGGGATCCTTTCTTCTATGCCCTCAGTTCTGTGTTATGGGAGAGGAGCCCACAGTGCTTTTTTGGATCTCGCAGTTTGGTTACACGCTCTGGCGTGGATGGTGTCTCTTTTCTCTGCCTTCCTTGCAGCCATTTAACAGTCCCTTGTTCTTTCATCCCTCTCAGCAGTGCAGCCTGGAAATCTCCAACTGATTTGTTCTGTTTTGCTCCCGGTGCGCAATTTCAGCGGCAGAAAGGGAGCAGGGCCCTCTTTGTTTTGGGCAGAGAAACTTAAACTGCAAGACAGTTTCACAGCAATATGTTACGTAATACTGCGCAAAGCGAAGAGTAATTAATGTGGAGGTGGAAAAGATACCCTTACAACTTGGTGCAAAGCCGGCTTGCCTTTCTGACGAAGATAGTTACCTCCTACCTCTTCATTTCCATGAGAGGCTCTCTCAGAATCCCAAAGATCAGAAAAAAATAATTGGAAAATTGCCTTTAATCTTTAGCAGAACCCGGCAATACACACAAAAGGTTGAGGCTACATTTTTCTGTCACCTCAGCTGCTTAGTATTTGGAAATAATGAGGAAATAAACAAGTGAAAAAAGACTTAGTGCGTCTTCCTCAAAGCTGCAGGATTCTACATTTTTCATCAGACCAGCCACATTCTCATCTCATGCTGCACTGGAGAAAATCTGAAGTAATCTTGTGAAACTAATGAAATTTCCCAGTATGGCTAAAATCGTGGTGTCATAGTGTATGGAACTTAGGGAAACTTCAGCCTGTTTAGTTGCAGGTACAATGGAGTTGCTGTTATTATTGCAGAACCTTAAGAGATGAAGCTCTCCTGAAGATGTTGCCTGCCCAGGAAACGAAGGGACTGCTCAGTTTTCTCTGTTACACCCTTTCTTAAGCAGCCCTTCATGAAGATTTGTTTTGCAGCAGGCTCAAGCTATATGAGGGTATGATAACAAGAACAGAGTCTGGCTAAACCTCCTCACTGATGCTCATCTGATTTAGACAATGTGTAATCATAGATTAAAAATACCCTGAGCTTGGTTACATCCTAAAAATACTCTTCAAAGTTCTTAGCAGCTGTTACTAGACATAGTTTACTATTGGCTAGGTGGTACAGCAGAAGCTGAAAATATAGACTAGGTTTCTTTTTTTCCTCTTAAATATTCATCATGACTTGAATACTTTCAGATTAATCTCTTTCAAGCACTTGCTCTTCTTAGGCTGTTCGTAATGACTGAAACAGCAAGTGAGAGAGAGCAGGGAATGTGGCATATCAAAAGTGCTGTTCATTTATACCGGTCAGTGATGCAGGTTTTCCTGGAATACTTTGCAGTTCTGATTACTTCATCTTAAACTAGAGAGCGTTCGGAAAAGGGAGACTAACATGATCTCTGCTGGATCATGATGAAAGACTAACCCCCCTGGGGTTATCGTTGTAGGCTCCATTCTTCATCCCCTTTCTGTGTCTTATCATTTGCTAAAATTATAAATGGTATAGAGAGATAGATAAGGACCGTCTGTTTTCTTTCCTCTTAATGAAAATATCAGGGTGCTCAGTTAAATACAAATCAGGAGAAACCTGTAGAGGGGAAAATGAGAGTCCTTGGTTAGACTTTGAACCTCATTGCAACAGGCTTTTAATGAAATTATGAAATTAATGAAATGAAGAAAGAAATTGGGTCTGTGAGACTAATCTACTGTTGTGAGTTAGGGCTGGGCTGGCCACTAGACAAATGACTGACACTCTCTATTAACCCCCTGCCCCCCTCTTCGCCCTCCCACTTTCCCAGAGAGGGAAGAGGGAAAAGGAGTAAGGGAGGGAGACTTATGGATTGGAAAAGAAAACTAAAACTGCTTTAATGAAAATAATAATAATAAAATGGAATATATACAAATACATACAATACCAATGAACCCAACTCCCCTGATGATACCCACAGTCACTAGTCACTGTCACCATGGATGCTGTGGGCAGGCACTGGGGAAGGCCCCGGCTGGGCTCAGCAGCGGATGGGAACCAGATGCAGAAGCTGGATTCTGGAACTGGATTCAGGGATGCTCGGCCTGGGATCAAAGGCAGAATGGACAAAGTCCTCCTGAAGACGTTGGCCGTTGAAGAGGAGGGCAAGAGAGAGCAAGACCCTTGTGATCCCTCAGCTTTATACGGTGTATGATGTCTATGGGATGGAACACCTTGTTGGTCAGTGTAGGTCACCTGTCCTGTCTGCTCCTCCCTGCAGGTGCGGCCTCTAACTTACTGCACCCCCACCACAGGAGTTAGCAGTGACCTTGGTCTTCTCTGGAGCAAGTGTGAGCAAGAGCCTTTCTGCACACCAATCCCTGGTGGTAACTGTAAACACCAAGCGTTGTCACTCAAAGCAAACACTGTCTGCAAAAAATATGCCGTTCACTTCAGAAAGTGCAGTTAGAAGAGACTGATCTGAAAAGTAAAATCACCGGACAGAATTAGTCCTGTTTTAGCTCAAACCAGGACATCTATCCAAATGCCTAGTTTTAGTGAAATTAGAAAATCATTGCTTCCAAAGTCCTGGGTGTGAGGTGACAGGGTTATACTTGCACAGTATCTTCAGAATCTTGAAAGGCTGAAGGAAGCAACGGAAGGTGCTATAGTGATATGTGATATGGCATTTATTTTAAAATTAACAGTATGCGCTAGCAAACAGTTTTCAGATTCCTGTCCTGTGATCAGCCCTGGGCATGGCACTGTGCTTCTAGGACTGTCCGAACCTGAGCTGTATTTCTTTCTCAAATAAATCCCCAGAGATGCTGTTGATCAGAGCACTCCTTTTTCTGCAGACTGCTGGTCCGTATTCTCCCCTTGAGCAGTCTTCATACTAGCTTTCTTGTGGAGCCCTGAAAACTGTGTCATTGTCTGCGTCACAAGAGATACAGTCCTAGGAGCGTGTTCTTCTGCAGAAACACTTTCCATGTCCTTTTAAAAATTCAAAGAATTATCACTAGAGTATGAACATCAGCACAGTGGGGTTTTTTTTGTCTGAAAAATTCTGTACGCCCTTTGCTTTTCTTTTTAAATTTTGAGGCTTTGCTTTTCGTTGTAAGAACTTACATTAAAATAAAAAAAATGCTACATGTATATATTATGTATTTATATAGTATTTGCTTTTTCTAGAACAGTTTTTTCTTCTGTGATTGTTCCCCAAGACCAAATTAGTGTATATAAATCTTGTAAATGTTACTCTTACACAAGGTTTTCCTTATGCCTTCTTTTAAAATGTGTTATGCTCTTCACAGGTGCATGTGTTCTGAACACAAATCCAGTTTACTGGTAGACCTCCTATAGTCCTCTCAGCTGCCAGCCCTCTAAATTTGCTAAAATAAACTGTGTTTTGTGGAAGTCTTGGCAGAAGGTGCCTTTTGTATACAGTAGAAACAGCTGATGGCAAGCGTGCCAATCACCATAACGAACCCATTGCTCTCTCAGTGGGTTTGGGGTGTTCTGAAGGAGTAGCAGCATTAATCTTGTTAGCACCTTCAAATTACTTTCACCTTTTGCCTGTGGAAAAGATGCTTCTGTTTGCAGTAGGCGTGCTGTGGCCATGAATGTGGTGAGCTTCGCGTGGGGATCTCGGTGCTTGGCTGTGCTGTTCGGCGCCTGCTGTGCTGCGCTCTGGGCAGCCGCGTTTGCCCGGTGATTCCTGTTTGTGCAGGGGCTGTCAGAGTGCTGCTGCTGCTGCAGGGAAGCAGGATGCACAGGCTAAGAGCTTACCCACCGAGGCTCGTAAGCTCCTGGCACTTGCCAGCAGTTGGAAGCGTGTCTTGGCAGCTGGTGAATTCTTCAGTCCCCCCTTGTGTCTCCTTTCTCTTTCAGTGCAATGGGGAGGCTGCGCTCCGAGCTATGTGAGCCCTTCAATTTATATCTTTGGCTGAGCAGGCCCACCTTGGGTAGTTGCTGGTGCTTTGAAACAGTAGTGCCTTCATTCTGTTCACAGCATTTAAGAGTTTTCCGTGATTCTAAACTTCCACATGCCACTATGAAAATCAGCTGCAAACTTAGAAGAAGAAAGTACAAAGTGTGTTTCAGTTACTTACGCGTTCTTCTAGAGGTTGAATCTCCATGGAATTATGTTGTGTGAAACTTCCTGTTAGCTAATGATCTGGACATATGATGAATTTTGCATTATTAATGTTGCTAATACTAGAGGTGAAATGAACTGGCTTGGAAATGTTGGCTTACCTTTGATTTTGGAAGTAATTTTTGTGACTACAAGGGGTCTAGAATTACAGAGGTGTAAAGCAAATGTACATTTCCATCATCTCTTATTGACCTTTGTTTAGTAGAAAAGAGAAGAATGTTTTTTTCCAAACTATTTTTGACGCAGAATTATTCATGTATTCTTTTTGTTCCTCTTCCCGAAACACTGTCCAGTGTCCTGGTTGATTTTTTTGGTTGTTTTATTTACTTATGTATAAATTCTAAGTATGGTTAGGTTGCCATGCTGTTCTAGCCCAGGAAAAGCTGCCTTTAGTGGCAGATAACGCCAAAAGATGACATATTTGTAAGATTTGGGGCACATTTCAATGAATTGGTTAAGTTTATAATGTTCTCTGGGATTCATTTGCGTGAGAGTCTAAACTGTACATCTGCCATTTCTATCTGTTTCTTCTCACTGCAGTTTGTTTCTAACTTTGCAGCAGAGTAGAAGCTTCATGAGAGCTGGATCCGTGATTACATTAGGTAATCAATAGTGACTTATCTGTTCCTATCTTAGAAATATTGAGAGTTTTTTAAACCGTTGTATTTTATTTCATATTCGAATGAGAATAAAACGATTACCTACTTTGTGCAGCTCCGTGCAAATGAACAGGATTTCCTTTACCAATTATAAAAGGGATTTAGCAAAAGGCAGACTGTACAGGAGCTGCGTGATTAGGTGACAGATAAGACTGACATTAGGAAGATGGTTTGGTTTTCTAAATTTTGTTTGTTTGTTTGTTTTAAACCTTATTTCACTTATGCCTTCTTTATTTTTGGCTTCTGAGTAATCATCAAAGTCATAAATGAAAGAGACCTAAACTTTTCTGGACTCTTTACGGCATGGACTCCATTGCTGTACAAAGCTTAAGACAAAAAACCTTTTCTCTTTTAAAGAAAGGAACTTCCCCCAGTATTTTTTTAACTGTAACTGCAGTAATTTCTTTTTCTAATATGAAAGTTCAAAAGCCTGAGAGGTGTGAAAATTATTTGTTTAATAATTGTTTTTTTGTTTTGAAAGCTGCACTGTGTAACTGCAGTATAAAAACAAAACAGAAAGAGCAAACACCAATGTTTTACTATACAGTTGAGCTCTACAAAGTCACTGAAGAAGCCACGGTAAAACCTTACAATTTGTGTAGGAGAAACAGTGCATAAACAGTCACATAGGTGGGGTCAGCTACGGAATGGAGAACCAGAAAGACTTGGGAGTGTTCCTCTCGGCTGTCTGGTTAAATTAGGCAGATACTGCGTATGTGCCTTTGTGTCTGTAGTGCCTAATGTTATTTTATCTCGTGTGGAAAATCCACCCGAGGAGTGAAGATGTACAAGTTTAATGCCAGATCTGTAAGACTTTACTTTCTGCTGTTACAATTCCCTTGCTGTGCAGCACAGGAGTTCTCAGAATGCCTGTAAACGGGGAGGAGGATTAGATGGTTGTTAGCATCATTTCATTTCAGAACAACTGACTTGCCCTTGTTGATGACTCTGACTTCTCTCTCTCATTTTAAAAATTTAAATAATTGGTGTCTTTTAATTAAAAAAAAATGCAACTTGCTTTAATCTATCGCTACTGAAGCATGTAGCTGCGTGAGTGTGTGGCACTAAGGTATGTATAATAGTATAGCACGGGGATGAGAGAATGTGTCTAAGCCTGTGTGTATTTTCTCCAAAGATTTTGGGGTATTTTGAAGGATTTAGATTTTACTATTGAAAGCTGCTTTGAACAAATTTGGGTAGTCTGGTAGTTGGATACTGCAGCGACAGTGCTACATGAAGTTGTAAGGGAGTAGAGAGCGGCATTTTACAAATGAAAAAGATGGAGTATTAAAGAGCTTAAGTAAATGCTTGCAAATTATACTTGAGTTTTTTGCCTTGAATTTTGTTTTAACTGAAATGGAATGGTGGAGGTGGGTCTTTTCTGTTCGTTATTGTTACTTGACTAATTTTTTAGGATACCTACTAAATTTGCATACAGTAGGTTTGGGGTGCCTATTTCAGGTAGTCAGAATTGGATTTTCGAGAGGTGACACTCTCCTGGTTTCATCCAGGAGAGAGCTAATTTTTCTTCTTAGTAGCTAGAACAGTGCCGGTTTTGGATGGAGTGCGGGAATTGTTATGAGAAGAATGTTGGTAATATACTGTTGGTTTTAGCTGTTGCTAGGAAATCAAGGTCTTTTCAACTTCCCATGTTTTGTTAGTGTGCAGGTGCACCAGAAGCTGGGAGGGAGCCCAGCCAGGACAGCTGACCCGAGCTACCCAAAGGAATATTCCATACCACAAAACATCACGCCCGGTATATAAACCGGGGGGAGCTGGCTGGGGTGGGGCAGATCTCTGCTCAGGCACCAGTCAGCGGGTGGTGAGCAATTGCATTGTGCATCACTTGTCTTTTCTTGGGTTTTATTTCTATTTTCATTATATTCCTTTTCATTACTATTATTATTATCATCGTCATAGTTTATTATTGTTGTTGTCATTATTATACTTTATTTTAGTTATTAAACTGTTTTTATCTCGACCCATGAGATACTGCTCAAGCAGTTTCCTTAATTTCTTAAGCACTTGGCCCTGGCAGCTGAGTTTGTAGCTCTGAGGAGGACCCTGGAAACAGCACACCACTCGTAGCAAGCCAGTCTGCTCTGGCTCTGAGCATTACATGCTGTCAGAAAGCTCCTTGCTGCATATTCAGATACTTAAGATTCCGTTTGGAGTACACACAGTCAGGTTAAGACAAACTGAGAAACTAGAACTGTTTACTGAAAATGCTGCCTAAGTTGGAGCTTACGGCCTTATCCGTTCCACTGGGAGGCGGGAGGAGTGAGCAAGCGGCTGCATGGTGCCTAGTTGCTGTCTGGGGTTAAACCACGACAGACACACAGACCATCTTTAATCAGGCAAAGCAGGAGACTCAGTAATTTGCCTGGAAGTTCTGTTTTCCGATTCTGTTGGCATCCCTGTCTTGTTCCTTTACCACACTGCATTGCCTGTTTTAAGCAGTATCAAGGATGGCCTCAGAAAAAGGAATGTGGTGTTATATTTGATATGCTTTCCAGGCAGGCTTCTCATCCAGTCCTACATAACCATTCATTTACAGAAAGAAAATCACTTAAACCAAATGATTTAAAGACTATGTATCTGGATCTGTCAAGCTTTTTTTCTAAATTAATAATTCTTACTCAACCAAAACCATATCTCAGAAATATCCCAAGATGAATCTGTACCCATGAGCAGGGTTACTTATCAGCTTTACCTGAACACTTGCTGAATACCGAAAAGGTGAGAGGAGAAACATCGCATACGTTTTCCTTAATGCGGATACCCCTGACAGTCTCCCTTTTTGCCAACAAAGGTGGTAAGTACGAATGAGTTTGAATTTAAAACTGAGAATAACAGCAGAACTCAGAAGAGCTTTTAGAATATGTGTCTTTACTTACTAGCAAATTACTGATGCAACTGTGTGGAGGAAAATAAAACTTACCGTTTTCTTTTGAAGCCTTATCATGACAAATAGCATTTCAGTTTCCCAGCCTTGCTGCTTTCCTTCCTTGTTTAGTCTTTCCAAGAGGAGAAAGTTACTGCGAAGTCCTGGAGTACCAAAGCCAGGCAGTCTGGCAGCAGTACTTCTAACAAGTGTTCGCCTGCCCATTGACAAGGCTGGAAATACACTAGAATAATAAACAGACGTGACAGGGGAAGGAAGACATAAAATTCACTCCACTGCGTCGAGTACATCACTTTGAGTGTTTTGTTTTTAGTTTTCACCAGGAAACTGCTGCGACTGAGGAATATGACAGATGCTTGCCCTATCAATGATATTGACGTTGGATATTTATCAGTTCTACTTCAAAAATTTTAAAGATATTTCTGTTCTCTGTGGATTGCTTCTATCATCATAGTTCTCATCACCACGTCACTTCTCATGCGATTTTTCTAATGTAAGGCAGTGTCAGATTTGACTCATCCTCGAATGCGCTTGGGCAGAGGTGAAGGGGGATGCCTGGACTTCTGCAGGGTGCATTGTTCTCCCTGGGTCAGGGCTGAGATGGCATCGCAGTGTATCAGTGAGCTCATTGGGAAGATGCTGTGTGATACCCTGGAAAATCAAGATTCTGCCTGCACTGAAGTTCCTGAAACCATTTCAGCAATCCCAGATCATATTTTAGTGAGGTAGTTGCATGTTTTCCTAATCCACTATAACTGCTTGCCATGTTTTTAGAGGTATCACTGCATGGTTTACATTATAGATATTACACGTTTTGGTTACTTGGTTATGGTACTTTCCCCATTCTTGTCTCAGTGTTGCAAGAAGTTGTTGCGTTCCATGTAAGAGACAGCTTCTAGTCTTAAGCACTACAGTTTGCTTATACAGGGTGCGCTGGGTTGTGCCCTGCTGTTTTGCTATGGTTTTGCTGGTAGAAGTCATCCGGCACAAGACTGTCTTCCTTGAACTTGTCTTTATGAGGCTATGGATTTGAATGCATGTGGGTAGAACTCTCAGCAAAGTGATGTGTCACCTTCATTCTTACTTGTTTTCATCTCTGTTTTAACTCCCTGGTTTATCTTCAGGGCTTTTTGATCTGGAAGGGGATAGGAGTAGCTGCATGTTTCTGGGAGTCAGTATTTGATCTCTTCATTCTATGACAAAATGTAGATGGACAGTAGAACAAGAGGCAAGGTTGTTCATGCTTAAAAGTAATTGTTTGAATCATACCATGAAGTTCATAGGCTTCAGACAATCTGCTGTGCTCTCAGGGTGTGGATTTACCCTCAAGCAGCACTCTCCTGCTACTGCGTTTGGAAGTCCTATCTGACAGGTCCTCTGGATGGGAAGCCCCTCCTGCTCACTGAAGTGGGAGTTCTGTGTATCAGGACTTTGTATCAGCCTACTTCATATTCCACTAGAGGTTGTGAAGTACTTTGAATTCTCTGGGGCAAATGATGCCCTGTGTGTGACTCGGAGGACAGCGTGGATGGCTGGAATACATTCTGTAATGCAGCGTAAATAAATAATAAAATAATAATCAAATAAATTGGTCAGTTTGTTCTTCATCTCCTGCATGAGTTTTACATGAGAACTTTAAGGAAACCTACGACTAAAGACAAAGCACTCTTAAAGATTTATATTTTTGTCAGTCTTAGTGTTAGACCTAAAGCAAGTTAAAGACAGCCGTTGTTTTTCAGTGCACATTCATTTTAACACAAGAGGTAGAAAAGATGTGCCCAAGATGCCTCAAAACGCCTGACAGCGGTGGGGTTTAGACTCAGACATCTTGGTTGCTATTGCAGGGCTTTTGTTACCACCTCCTTCCTGCTCTTCCGTGCTTCTTTCTTGCTGCCTTTCCGCCCAGAGCTGTGTTCTGGTAATACAGACGATTCCGCAACAGAACAGAGTGAAGTAGTGCTAAAGGCACACGATCACCTCTCATGCTTAAATTCACGCACTCAGACACATATGCATACTGCACACCCGTAGTAGTTTAAACGGGTGGCAACGGAAGGGCTAATTCTCCTGGGCTGATGCGATTTCAAGTTTCTCTGACAGTACAGCACAGTCTCTGGAGTCCCAAAAGTTTACACTCATCTGAATTTCAAAGTGGCTGGTGAAGCCTTCGGTTAACACACTAACACCAGGCTGATTTTCTTGAGGAAGTAAATGTCACACCGATTTGATCAGGGGAATGCTGCTCGACTTCTTCAGTGCTCACTGCTTTACAGATTGTTAAGGGTCGATGCATAGGGCATAAATACGGACTGCTGGCACGTGTAAGGAAGGTACTCTTCTGATTAGGCAAAAAGTTGTCTGACTAATTCTGTTCTTTTAATAATGCTGTAAGAGAGTAGAAGGTGACTTAAAAATCGTGATCCTAGGGAAGATGTGATATTTGAGAAAGCAGGGAAAACTGCTTACAGATTGTTGTGGAAAATATTAGGAAGATGCTTGGCAAGTAGCATGAGTTTCTTCTCAGCTTGTTTGCCTCCCATCTGTCTGCTTGAATTTGTTCCACTCTGCAAATGTAACTTCCTCACATTGTCAACTGGTGTTTGGAGGAAATGGTTCATAAAAACTTCATTACAGGTTTAGGGGGAAATGGCAAGAGCAGTAAATCTGTTGAAATGGGTTATTCCTGTCCCTAAGTGAGGCAGCTAGCAACCTCAGCGTGGTTATAAGGGAAAGTCACAGTGCTCAGTGGCTGCCACCTGATCCTTGAGCCTATTTCCAACTCTGAAGACTTCTGTAAAATGCAGGCTGGTTTGGTTCCCTTGTTCTGAGCTCCTTCTGTAGTCTCTGTATATAGTCTGCACTTGAGGAGAAGCTGGGGGCTGCCGAGTGCAGCTCAGATCACTGTTGGCATCATCCACAGCAGCATTCAGCTGCGATTGCTTTGGACCAAGGCCTGACAGATGCGTCATTTGCATGTGCTGCTTTTTCTGATGTGAAGGCGTGGGACCCTGTCTCTCCAGACCTCCTGCGTTCGTGTCCCTTGCTGACCTCCAGCCATAGCCTCACTTTTTGAGAGGACTGGGGGTTGGGGAAAAGCTGCACCTACCTATTGCTCTTCTGGAGTACACAGGGCTATTGCTGCCAAGTGTTGATGGGAAATAGTAAACAATTCCCACTGTTCTGTAATGCTGTAGTTGGAGGCAGTACCTGCCTTTGTCCCACATGTGTCAGTGTAGTCACCAATACAAAACCAGCTTTGGTAATGGGATTTAGGAGACAGTGAAGTTGAATGACAGCAGGATTCTAGAAATGACAGTGTCATCATTTGCTGCTCCTATTGTTGGCTTGAGACCTTCTTGGGGAGTTATAAGAGCTCAGAAACTTCCGTGGATGCCAAAGCCCTGGAGAAGAAGCTACAGTAGATGAATGGAACGCTGGAAGTGGTGTGTCCAAGCAACCCAGTGGCAATGTACGACTTTCAGGTGTTACCAGGATATTCTTCTTTTATGCAAAACAGTGAGTTTTACAGCATGGTTACTTTGGTGTTAGAAACAAGAACGTAACAGCCTGTTGTGAGAACATGTTCCATTACAGGGGTCTCATGGTGTAATGACCAGGAAGATAATGCAGGAATGTTGGTTGCTTTCCATTTGTTCTCCAGTCTCACAGTTTGACACAGTCTGATGGAGAGACATAGGAACAATTAATCCAAATTAAATAAAGAGGTGAATTCAGAGTTGAAGGGGCTCTGATTGGTCTTAATTTATTCTTGTAATGAGCTAACTGCAATTGATTAAGGTCACTGTATTGTGAACAAGAGCGTCCACAAAAGGCTTTAAAGTAGTTTCTCTAATCCATTTCAAAAGTTAATTTGAATTAATTTTCTGAAACATCTGCAGGCAGAAAACCCATTACAGTCTGTGTGCAAAGACTGCAGGCACTCAAAAATAAGTCTGCCTGCCTACATGTCCTCAGTGCCACAGTAGGTGATTATTATGGAGGGAGACTCTGCAGCATCTCTGTGGGTTGCAGGCAGCACAACATCACACCACAGTGCCACGTCCCCAGTGTCCGGGTCTCTCCTCTGTGCAAAACTTGCTTCAAGCCTATATCGGGGACTAAGGACTCCTTCTAAATCTGATAAATTTTACCTACCTCCTTCTCCCAGTGCAGTAATTTACATTTGCTTTCCCCTGGCTCTGATGTATGCCACCTTCACCCACAGCTGAGAGCACAAGTCTTTTAAACACTTTTTCCAACACTTAAGCCAGGATTATTCTGTGGTTCAGCTGCTGGGTGAGACTGATGCCAGGTTCTCCAAGGAACAAATGCACCACCTGGCCCATGAGCTCCACTTGTCTGGCTCTCTGCCTTGAAGGCTTCCTGCACTACCCGATCTTGCCAGTTAGTCCCAGCGTGTAATTTTATGTTGTTGCTGCTTTTCTTACTAGTGACTCAGCCGAGATTGTTTTGAAAAAGCTGCATCTCCCTTTTGAATTCAGGAAGGTTGTGGAAAAGCAGGAAAGGATGGGTGCATGGGAACTGCTCCGAGCTGTTTGTAATGTTCCCTCTCTAAATTACAGCTGGAGTATCACTCTTATGCGGTACCTGTCCTACTCTGCCACATATGGAAAAATGGTTTGAGCATATTCTGACAGACTCCTTTCTCTGCCGGTTGAAGTAGGATGTTGGTTTGAACATCTCTTCAAATTCAGGGCCTGCTATATGGTGTCATTAAGGATTGTACTGGTCACAGGCACTAATTCAGCAGCCCAGGAGATCCCTTTTGTACTCGGAACTGGCTGGAAAAGGCCTCTACTTTTATGGGGTAATTCTAAGGGATATGTAGAGGTGGTTTTTTATCTTCTGTCTTCTCAGATGCTAAGTGCATTGACTGCCTGAGTCACAGTCACTTGCTGTTGAATGGATTGTTTCCACAGTAGCGCTGTCGTGGAATACGGCAGTAATGAGGTGGTGCGTTAGGATCACAAATGAAGAGCTGGTCTCCATTGTTATAGGCACTTCCAAGTCATAAACCGCTCTGACACCTAAAAGCTCTGCTTGTGAAGCTGTAGCTACGCTGGGGTAAAAACTGAGCCCGTGCGTAGAGTTACACGTGGAAGTTGTCCGGGAGCTGCAGTCCCTGCAGACTGTGGCTGCCCGCTAATGAAGTTGTTTTCGTACGGCGGGGCCGGGCGGTGTGCTGGCAGGCTGTCAGCAGTGCTGCTGCCAGCAGTGCTCCAGGCTCCCTAGTGCCTCTCTAGCATTCTCCCAGAGCGTGGAGGTGATTCTCATGCTGTTCTCAGGACAGCTAAATCTTCTCTCACGTATTTCAAAGGCGGAGACATTTGTCCCCAGTTCTGGAATAGATACTGTCATCTCAGAACACAGTGCTGTTTTTTCTAGTCCTCTGGTGGGACAAGCAGGGGCACAACCTGGAGGTCACTTGGACTGGCAACAATGCGAGCTTGTTTGTCCAGCCCTAGTTTGTGAGCTGTGAGTATTTGTTTGCAGAGACCTTACTGCTCCTGTGTGTAATGAGGATTACACAAGGGAAGAAGTTTAAGTGGGAATTAATTTAAGGAAAGATTTGGAGCCATCTTCCCCAAGAATAGGTTTTGCCTTAAATAGGGGTTTTTTCTCCTGAGGTGCAAACAAGAGTTGCCACTACAGGCAGATCTGGAACATACATTTCAGCTATTTAAATAAGCCTCTGTGATACTTAATTCCAGCACAAGACAGTTCATTACCTCTCCAAGGCACTGGAGCCATTTAAAGTTCTTCCAAGGTATTTCCAACTCACCTCCCACCAGATTGCCTTACAATAGTTTTATTCATAGTGTCCATTTAAACTTAGAAGATGCCTTCAGATTTTGGGGGGTGTGTGTCGGAAAGCTCCATGTGTTCTGGTGTGACAGAGTTGAGTAGGAAGCAGTGCCTTCTAAAGATCCAGGATTTTTCATCTGCTTAACTGCATTATGTACTAGAAATTCTTATTTTTTAAACAGTTTCAACAGAACAGAAACACTGAGGCTTTCTTCTGCTTTTAGTGTGGTTTTACCCAAAAGCAACACCATGTGCATAAAGGAGCAGCATTTTTAATTTCTGACATAAGGAGTGAAAAATGTATCAGGTACTGATGATTATTCCCAGGATTAGATTTTTTTTTCCCATTTTATTATAATTGAAGTACAATAAGAATGACTTTCTGTGACGACCCAGCTCATTTGTTTAGTTTGGAAGCTGCTCGGACTCTCAGATTTTCTAAGTCCGACTTCTTGGAAAATGGGACTCTCGTTCTAAAGTTCCAAGAATTACTGCTTTGTAAATCAGTAGTGAAGAATATGTCCATGTCTGCCGAGACAGATGACTAGGAAGCGAGGAGGGATAGTTTATTATTACTACTATTATTTTAGTAGTTTATTATTATTACTATTACTAATTACTAATAGTTTATTATTATTACTATTGTTACTAGTTTATTATTATTTCAGTATTTTAGGTTGATTAAAAAAAAATAGTAATTGTAAATTTAGTCCAGAGATCACCAGGATAATTTTCTTGGCACTGCAAAAGCCTGAGAACAATCCTAAATAAATTAAGCCTAGCAGTAAGCCAGAGTTTAAGATTAAAAATAGCATTTGATCAGGAGATGAAAATAGTTCTGAGCTGGAAAAATTAGTGACATTATAAAAAAGCTATCTGGAAACTGAGCTTCCGAGATTATATGATCCATGCAAAGGTGTCTACGTAAAAAGGACAAATGCTCAGAGTGGAACAAAGGATTTGTGTTTCCAGTGTAGGTGTCTGAAAGGTATGTGTTATCCAGCCTTTCAAATCTCTATCAGAGACACGTACTCCGGGTGGAATCTGTTTTGAACTGCCTTCTTTGGCAAAGCAGTCGAGCTGGAGTTGGGCTTCTGATTCCCTTTAATGTTCATAAACAACCTGCTAAAAGGCTAAACGATTTGTTGGGTAGTTTTGTTTTTTTTTTTCATTTGATTTGTCATGGAATGAGTATGAAACTCATGATAAAATGTAGTAGAATTAGCGTGTGGGTGTCATCAGCATGAATAAATTGCTGACAAAGTGCTCAGTTAAATGCCAGCTACATCTCATTGGCTTATATTAACTCTTGTTCATAAAATTGTTCCATGGGTTCTCAGTTGCCAAAGGCTGGAATTGTTTTCTGAGTCACCTGGGGTGGATGGCTAACTCTGGGTGGCTCATTCTTTAAATAGAAGAAACAGGCCACATATTAGCTGCTTTCTATTCTTTGCGGGAGAGTGGAATAATTAATAACAAGAGAACGAGGTGTTAAAGGGCCTTGCTGTTTTCCCTTTAGTGAATGTAATAGGAAAAAATGGATGGAAGGACTAAGCTGTTACTAGTAATACAGGGGAAAGGCAGTTGGCCATTGCCAACTTGGGTTGGTGACCCAGGTGTTGATTGTTTCCATTTGGGATGCATATGAACACCTTGGGCTTCTGAAATGATGAAACAGCTTTTCTTAGCACAAACAACTGCTAAGTTGTTTCACCCAGTGGTGATCACCCTTTAACCTGTTCTGGACTTTTTTGGTGTGTAGCAGGGGTGCAGCTTCGAACCTGAGTGCTTGCTATTCTCTAAGCCAGTGTGCAAATATATTGATCTTATGTAGCATAATTGTAGTCAAACTGAGGGTTATGAACCAAATGGGTGGACTACAGTTTGTGAAAAACTGGGTAGATCTTCTGGTTTGAAATATCAGTGTTTTGAAGTCCAACTATCAGCCTGTGATCAGCAGCACACCTCAGGGCTTGATGCTGGATTTAGTGCTGTTCAACATCTTCATCAGAGACCCAGGTGGTGGGGCGGAATGCCCGCTGAGCATGGTCACACATGACACCAGGTTGTGAGATACAGTCAGTGCCCTGGAGGGAGAGCAGGGCTGCCACTCAGAGGGACCGAAGCATTCTGGAAGAATGGGCCAGCAGGAAACTAGAGATACTCGTCAAAAGTCAAATGCAGTCTTGCACATAAGGGTGGGATAACCAAGCAGACTGGGAGCCACTGGCCAGGAAGCATCTTTTCAGAAAAGTTCTAGCGGGTCCTGGTGGGCAGGTTGAATGGCAGTCAGCAGCGTGCCCTTGGGAGACCAAAAGATCACTGCAGAGTGGAGTAAGATTTACAAGATTTGCAAGAACACAGCTGGCAGGTGAAGGAGTGGTTGCTCCCCTCTGTTCAGCACTGAGCGCTTCCTCAGGAATGGTTGCCAGTTTTTTCCCTGTTTTACCCTACCCTCCTGTGCAGGGAAGGTACCGACAAACAGCAACTGCCCCAGAGTGCTGATGAAGGATCTGGAGCTTGTGACCTGCGTGGAAAAGCCGAAGGAGCTGGCCTTGTGTAGGCCTGGGGAAGAGAGGACTCAGGGCACATGCAATTGCTGGCATCGACTACCTGAATGGATCCTTGTTTTCTGTATCGCCCCCTTCCCTGACTCTCCTTGGTGCATGGTGAAAGGACGGAAGACAGCAGTCAGAAATTGCACCAAGAGAAATTCCAACTAAATAGAAGGACTTTTTTCTTCACTATGAGTGTGTCTGAGTCCTTGCTAAGGTGACCCAGAGAAGCTGGGCAATCTGGAGATTTTCAGAAGTTGATGGAAAAAGGCCCTGAGCAACTTATTCGGGTTTTGAAAGTAGCCCTGCTTTGGGCAGAAGGTTGAACTAGTGATTTCCAGCAGTCCCTTCCAGCTTGATTTATTCTGTGATTCTCTTTTAGGAGTCTGGGACTCTGAAGGCAGCTGACTGCTGAACGTAGGGGCTCCTGCCCGTCAGCAATCCAATCCACACTCCGCATCTGCAGCTGGCAGCCACAGGCTGTACTTTTTTTAAGCCAAAATCTTTTATCCTTTTATCCATATCTTAAGGGACAGTGAGGATATCAATGGTCTGCTAGTAAAATAAAGCACTGCCCCTAACATAGAACCTGACACCAGAAGGGTTTCAGCATTCACACAAGCAATGATCGCCTCCTCCACCCCCAAGCTTTGCTCTTGCTTGTCAGGACTCTTCCTTTTAAACTCTGTCCTGGTGTGAGTGACCTGACAAAGGAGTGATGATCAATGTGAATTTCCATATCTTTGGTCTCTTGTCCCCCATGTAAGTCCTGGCCAGAATTCTACTTAGACTAGCAGAAAATTCGGGCAGGACTGAGAAAGGAGTTGTGCGCAGATGAGCTGTCGGTGCTCCCAGTGTGTGGTTTATAATGTGTGGGGCACTGAGTAATAGGCACAGCAACGTGCAACTACTGGTTAGCTGTGGCAGGAAGCAGTGGACATGGGTCTCACTTTCAGTCCTTTGAATCACAGATAATAAATAAATTAATAGAACTGCTGATTCTGCGAGACGTCCCTTACACATTTTAGCATAGAAGCAAAAGCCATTGCCCTACTTCTAAAGAAACCATGCAGGAATAGAAGCATGGGAATGTGAGTTAAAAGAAGAATAAATCTCCATTTCTTTTGAAACCAACCTCTATCAGTTTTAATGCTGCTGTCAATATTAATCCTAATATTAATTCTAACTGTTCAACTTTCTTTATTGCTTGTTTGTTAGATAAACTGAGTGCAGATACTCCTGAGGTCTGTTGTACTTGCTCTTTCAGTTTTCTCTCCTTACCGTGTCAAAATAAGAACCACCATAACAACAGAGGCCCCCAAATGCTCTTTACTCAGATTTACTAGTGGTTAACATCCTGATATTTCCAGTGAGCCTGTTGACTAGACAGGCGTTCAGTTTAAGGTTGTAAAAACAGCCTTTCGTTTAGGTTTCTGTATCGCCTTGCTTTAATCACTGTGATAAGAGAATTTTCTTGGTCTAGAGTTACATCTCATATGTAGTAGTTTCAGTGGTAATAAAATTTTAATGAAAGAATTTTTAATATAGTCCAATATGTTGTGTTAAAAATTGCCTTGCAGCAAAAAAAAAGAAGGGTTGTAAGGTATCATTTGAATTCTTCCAGTGTTCTTGCCTTTCAACTGTGCTTTATCTTAAAGCCCATGGAGGACTATAAAAGCCTTCAACTGTTTCTGATTTGCCCCTTCTAGCAGATTTTTGAGCCTTAGTCTTCATATATATTGGTGATTTATGCAAGTAAGGGCTATCACAGAGAGTTATTTTTTTTAGTTGGACTATATTATTCATTTGTTCTCATTTTAAATATTCCCATCAGGCGCATCTGTACATCTGAAACAAACAAACAACACTGAAAAACTGCCTTGTGTGTCCTGCCTAGAATGTTCCAAGACCTCCAGGCTCTCTGTCTGGCTTTGCTACTGATCAGTGGTGTGCAAATTTAGACTAATTCATTCCTTTCTTTCTATGTCCTAGTTTTGTCTCCTGTCCAGGGGTTACCTCACCTGCTCAGATTTTCATTGGTACAGGGATGTTACTGTATGTTTTACAAGTCTTAGCCCAGCAGTGTCTTGCCCTCAGTAGAAGCCTGTAGGCATTACTGAAATACAAATGAAAATGGCTACACCTCTTGTTTTCTCCTGAAACAATTCTGGAAGCATAGAGGATGTCAGCTGCTTTGACCACTCATTTGAAGAAATTCTTAAGGCCAGAACTTACCCATTGGTTTTTTTTACGCTGGGTGCAGAATGCTTTTGACCCAACTTGAGCCACCAGAAGAGCTTAGTGCATGAGTGACTGGCAAATGAAATACGGACAAATTTGTGAACTTGAATATTTATTCTTGAGAAATTACTAATTAAGATGGAAGAGATTACAGTTCATACGTGGGATATAAGGTGGACGAGGGATTGAAGGGGACTGGTGGCACACATTTGGGAGGCGTATTCATTGTACAGCAGGGTTTAGGGCGAATTGTAGGAGTAGCCTGAAATTCGGTTTTATTAAGTAAAAGACCTTTGTGCGTGGGGGCTAAGAAGAAGGATTTTTTGCTGTACGGGAGGAGTTTACTGAGGCAGGGGACGGAATGACTCTGAAGAAGAATGTTGATGTCTTTTTAATGACAGGATCGTGGTGGGTGGGTCTCTAAACAAGGATGAGTTGCTTCAGCCTAACAAAACAGAAAATGTACCTGTCAGGACATACATCCAGAAGAGTATGACACTTGTCATATGGAGAAGAGCCATTTTAACTAATGGGTGATGTTGCCACAAGAAAAAAGTTTACAAACATCCCATTAACAAATTTAGTATAGGGCTAGAAGAAAATTAATCCCTACACCAGCCTTCCAGTGGAATTTTTAAGTGTTTCATGTTCTCAGTTGGAACTTGACCAGGTTCTGTAAATGAGTTGTGTGGCGTTAGAGCCTGTGTTTGCTGACAGCTGAACGGGGTACGCTGGGAAGCTGCATCCGTTCCTTCCATCTGGGTATGATGTTTTTCTGCTCAGTGCCACCCCTAAATTTCTTATAAAACAGAACAGCAGTGTCTTCACTTTAGAGATTGCGTGGGCTTGGTTTTTTTCATTCTTGCAAAGGATGTAATATCACAAAGACACTGGGGAATTAAACTCCCATTTTAAAAACTCCCACCAGGTCCTGTGGGAAGCCGGCTGCTGAGAACGGACACGGTCTCAGGAACCTGTAGCAGTGAGTGTTGCTCATGTCTTGGTGAATCATGTCACAGACTGAGAAGTTCCTGAGCTGATGGGCAGGTGTGACGTGTTGTACGAAAAATGCTGACATAGATAATGACGCTTGTGTTAAGGCTGAAGAACAACATTTGCAATATTGACTTCTACCTCTCAGTGTGGGCTGGTAAAGTCTACATTTTCATGCAGTTCTTTACAGGGAAAAATGTTTTTACTTCCCTGTTTTTCTGTGTCTCTTTGCAGAGCATTGAGAACCCTGTGCCTCCCTCACAACATAAGAAAAGGTTTTCACTGACATGAAAGGAAGAAAGCGTGCAGGAAAAATGGAGGCACTGTTTAAACTGTCTTATTTTGAAAATAAATGTTGTGCTGAAAGTAGTGCTCTGCATTTCTGGTCTGGTTTAGCTTGCCGGAGCACACATTCACATGCGCAAGGTACCTGCGTGGGCATCAGTGAGTTTTCTTTCATGTACACCGCTCACAGGCCTCGGCTTTATTTTAGTGCAATAGAGACCGAGTTCTTGGCTTTCTGGCAATCTTTACAGCTATTAGTCATTGTGAATTAGTCTTTCAGCCAGGCCTTTCATTTAGGTCTTAGCTGACTTCTTTGAGGGTTCAGACTCCTCCTTGAAAAAAATCAAGGATGCAAATACTATTCTGCCACTGACAGAATGTAAATATTTTTCTTTTCCTTGACAATTGTTGGGCAAGTGGATCACAGTCACAACCAACTTGTACCAAAAGTAGGACCATTCAAAAAAATCTCTAGCAAATTTTTTAAAGGCAATGACTGGAACAACAGATGGGGATTTCGGTACTGTAATACATCATTTAGTAACCCCCAAAGCTGAAGAAAAATATGACAAGAAATTGAGATTCAGATTATCAGCTGATGTAAACTGATCCCTCCACTAACATCATCTTTCTCATAGAAAAAGAAGTTTTTTTAGTATCGAGGAGCAAAATCAACCATAACTTGCTGAGGATCTGGCCCGAAGTTATTGGTTGTAGAGGTCTGTTCAATGCCAGCCTCTGATAGTACTAAAAGCCACTCTCAAAGCTTAACACACGTCCCTTCTGAAAGATAAAGCATTTGCTTAACCCACAAGGTGCCAATAAAAAATAGAATTATAGAAAAGTTAATTAATGAGATGATTTTAATAGGTCCTATTTTGCTTCTTGGCAACAGAAAGCATATGACAGTCAAGCGTCTGCCAGATGTTTTATCTTCGTGTTATCCATTTGGGATCCGTTGCCTGGCGCCTGAACTGGAAGACAAGTCAGGGGAGAGCAATCAGTATCAGCAAGTTCCCAAGCCACCGTCGAGTGTGGAAAAGCAGAGCAAGGTTGCATTTTATTGTAGCTTTGCAAACACTTGACTTAGCTTAAGGAAAGACCGAGTTGTTAAGTAAATCTTTAAATGAAGTGAAAGGGGAGACTGCCGACTTAGTCGTAGAAACTATTTAAAGCTCAGTGTATCACAGCTGGAATATCTGCATTTCTTGCGAGCGTACATCAAAATCCCAGTAGAATTGACTCAACCTCCTTCCTTCCTGCGTGGAACTGTTGGGGAACATGCACTTTACCCCTTCTCATTGCCTTCTGATAATGATTGTAAGGACAAGGATGCCTGGGCTTTCTCACCAGGGCTGTCACTGGCTCAGTGTGTGACCACAGAAAATAACTTAGCGTCTATATGGGTGGAAGTTTTAAAACTAGCTGCCTAAAATTAGACATCTAAAAATAAACAGCTTGTGTTCTTGCAGATGTAAAGTCTTGTTTCAGATTATTTAGTTGGAAAGGTTTGGCTTCTATGTTTGTTTACCTGTAAAACTGAGTGGTGTTGAGAGACACAATAAAGTATTCTGAAGTCTTTGTTCAGAGAAAGCATGTAGAGAATGAGTCTTTATTTTATTTTATTTCATTGTGTTTTATTTTGTGTTATTTTATTTTTTCCTAAGAATCTAAGAATTTTGACCTCAATCTGATAAAATCAGCAGGTGATAAGCTTAAAAGCAAAAAAGGCTATTTTGGAAGTGTTTCATCATATAGCATTGGAATACAGGATGAAGCTCACTACCTCAAAGTGTAAAGCAATGGAAAGATGGGAGGTATTCTGGAAGGAATTAGAAAACTATGTAGACAATAGGTGCGTTGGTAGCTGTTAAACACTGATCTGGTGACGGTCTCCAGCTAATCCACCATTTTGCTGCTGTGTGAGAGAGAATGTAAAAGGATCGCTCAGTATTTGCCCTGGTTCCTGCGCTCTTCCCCTTAAGCACTTCCTCTTGACGACTGGCAGAGGCATTGCAGCTTTTAGATCTTTATTTATGCCTTCCCTAATTAAAATACTGTACAAGTTAATGAATGTTTTTAAAACATTGAGATCATCAAATGAAATGGATCTGCAAGAATTTCAAATGATGTCTGAAGGGGGAGGGAAGAGCTTTATCTAACTACAGAGATTCAGTGTTCTGCCGTTGGCCCCAATCTCTCTCGTCATGAATCTATCTGCAGGCTGCTGCGCTGGATTCTAGAGCCGTCTGGGTGCTCGTAGTTCCATGTTAATATGGGTCTCCTGTTAAAGCTCTGTGACAGCCTACAAAATGCTCTGGGATACACTGGGATGAAAGGTACATAAATACATGTAAAATGCTGTAATTAAGATGCAATTAGCAATGCACAGGAAAGGAGTGTTTGCCTGGCTACACTTTATATGTCTGTAAAGTTTCGTTTTCTGGAGCACAGAGTACATGGCATAACACTTGTTCTAGGCAGTTACTCTTGAAAATAATTGCAGTGCACAAGCCTTGAGGAAGTTATTGTGCATTTGTTTCTGCTGTGAGACAGAGGCATGGGCAGTGATGCAGTAATTTCACAGGATGGGGGAGAAATACTGGAGAAGTCACCACTGGAAATGGTAAATGAGAAGCAGGAGTCACAGCCTAGATTGGAGGTGAAGGAAATTGTTTGCTGAAGTAATGAGGAAGAGCCTGTGTGCAATTTTCCTCCTGTGATCTGTTGGCTCTGCTGCTGTCAGTGTGGAAGGGCTGTGGCATCCGCAGGAGCTGTGTGGGGGCATCGTCTGTTACGTGGGACTGGAAGTGAGAAGTAAGGAGATAAGCTATGAAGGAACAGGGTAAGTTAACTTCCTTTGATAAGAGCTTAGCGGCCTCCTTTAAAGTCTCTGTATTTTTTTTCTTCTGTGGTTTTGCTTTGTTTTAAATAAGAAGGTGTAATGCCTAGACCATTGAGCTGGGATTCTCGAGACTTGGTTTCTAAGCTGGGCATAACATTTTGTGGTCCTGTACAGATGACTTATTTTGCCCAGTGTTTTCCTCATCTGCAGTATGGAAACAATATCTTGCCAGGGATAAAGCCTTCCAGGGAGCGGGCTGAGCTAAGATGGTCTGATGCTGTCTAGGGAGAATTGCTTTTAAAACTTAAAGGAGAAATTGTGAGGCCTTGCATGTCTCCCACAAGATGCAGCAGGAA
>NW_010389974.1:9241-18319 GCF_000710305.1 Buceros rhinoceros silvestris | reverse complement strand
CAGGAATGTGCTGCCTTATGGATCTGTGGCAGTCGGAAGCAGCCGGTAACCTTCTCGATCAGCAGGTTTTCTGATAGCAGGTAGTTGGTAATTGTGGGTGCTTCTGTTTGCGTTACATGAAGTCTGGAGGGAAAAAAAGGCATTAAAAGAAAGTTAAAAGCACACAAATGAACTTTTTAATTTAAGAAATGTCAGATTGTTCGTCTGTGAGGTGGAGTCATGGAGAACACTGATGTCCTTCTGTTTTTCTGGCACCAGTGTAGTTCTGCGTATCCCTTGCAGCATGGGGCTTGACTATTCTCAGTCACTTTGTAGAAATGACAGTAGGCCTGAGAACTGTGTAGGATGGAATAAGCTAAATCTGATGAAATTGCTGGAGAACTAATAGCAAGTCTCTGCTTAGCTTTAATAGCCAACAAAAACAGCTCTGCACTGAACAGAATAGACGCAGTATTTCAATGTCTTATCAGTTGGCGAGATTTACGTGGTTTTTTCCCAAGGGAATAACATACAATATTTAGGACAGCACACTGGCAGGTTTCAAATTCTCCAGTTGGAGGCTGGACCTTGAGCATAGGAAACGTGTACAGAAATTGCTGAGATGAGACTTGGGGCTAGTCCAATGTGTGAGAAGTGATCACTTGTCACATGGTGTACGAAACTACTGGGTATGGTCGGTTAATGTAACAGAAACGGCAATCAACATCTAATAATTGTATTACCGAGGTGGTGCGTACGTACAAACATAGCCATACAGACAAGTCTGTGTGGGTCTCAAATATAGCATCTAACGCTGTCGCTACTAATAATAGTGTGAGCATGATGACTTGTGCAATATGTAGAAGCGTGTTCAACCATTCTCATCTTCCTTCTCTTTCATCTCTTCACCTAAACACAAAAGACATGTATGTGGTTAACTGCAGAACTCACACTGGCATAGTTCAGGAGCTTGTCTCCTAAGGAGGACTGAGCTTATTTCTGGAGCCATAGGGCTGCTGTTCACCATCTTATCTGAGACAGACACACAATACACAGTCGTATCTAGGAGCAGAGTAAATAACATAAATCAGTGCTAGTGGTCAACACTTCCTGGGAATATAGTGCTGTAATTTTTTGGTCTGTAGAACAGGACTAATTCTATCTGCTTACCACATCGGAGTGCTAGTAATGGTAATTAACATGTGGAGTGCTTTGATTATTAAAAAGAAGAATGGGGATGGAGAGAAAGCTGAGTTTCTGATGAGCTAATAATTTTCAGTCAGGCATGTTAAAGTCCAAACGGGGTGAACGCCCTGTCCTGCACTCCACTTAATTTGGCAGTAAATAAAATGCATGAAGCCAGAGAAGGAGAATGCCAGACTGAGAATAAAGGTAGAGAAACCAGATTCTGTGCTGTGTTTACATTTGTCTGTGCGTCTGCATGAGTGTGTACTTTTAACAAGCTGGCTGAGGACATGACTATTCATTGTGGGGAAAATGAAGTCAGAAGTTCAGGAAATTCAAGATTTAGTGTTTGAAGTGGGGAATTAAAAGTAGCTGGCCAAAATTTGGTTGGATTTACCCATTCCCACCCAGGAACCTGGAAGTTTTTCTATGTTTTGGGCATTTTTTCATACACGTTTAGAGGAGAAATAGGGGTTTTTTTGGTCATCTGAAGTGAAATCTTAGGGATGAAATGGGTTTCTTGTTCAGCAGACCTCTCAGTCCATAACAACGTACAGAGTAAAGCAGCATGTTCTAGAGAGGGCTTTGGGTTGCAGGGTGTCAGCTTCTGCACCTTGTGTTTGATTACTTTTCAGTCTCATTTCCTAGGACATGACAGTTCTACAATAGCCCTATCGGTCTTCCCTGCTGTCCTGCTTTCAGGAAAACACCAGTTAAAGATACTGACCAGTAGCTGGGGTACTGTTTAGGAGGTATGAGTGGAAATGGGAGATACTGGAGCAGTTAAGGAAGACAGCTGAAGGGTTCTGTAGGTGGATTTAAAGGATGTGGAGAGGATCAGGGAAAGCAGACAAGTGGAAAGGAACTGGAAGTATTTGTGGCAATGGTATTGCCAAGAGGACGTTACACAGAGGTAGGGCAAACCTGACGGGTGTTGAGGATGCTGGACGCAAATCTGGCAGGAAAAAAAGGATTCATTAATTCAGCTGCTGCTAGAACAGTTTGTCTCTGTATTTGTACAACTGCGTAGAAGGAAATGCCTGGAAGTCTACACTTACAGTCAGCCTGATTGCCTCTGTCCGGGTGGGTGTTGTGGGAACCTGGGGAAGATGCCTGGGACTTTGGCTATCCCTGCTCTGAGTGTGTGTGTAAAGTGATACCAGTGTTTCTTTGATCTCCATCTTCCAAGGGCTCTTACTCTTTTGTTCAGGTGCAATATAACCATAAAATAAAAACAGTGGAGTAGGGATGAGATGCAGAGTAAAATAGAAAGAAAACAATCTCAGGACAAAGTCAAGTCTGTTGGCAGTCCACCTTTGAGGCTGCTTAGGATCCTTTTGTGTGAAAAAGAAGGTAATCAATAATATCAGCTGCTTTGAGATGGTCAATACATTGGAATATGTCACTGTTTGAAAGACAATCTAGCATGGTCCTGATGACTAATAGAATATCTAGAGGAAAATATTCACTCTTCCTTTAAACTGTTTGGGAACACAGACACACCTATTTTGCTCGGGCCACTCCCTTTAGTACTGTTCAACCCAGGAAACACTAGGAGTAAAGCCATAGAGTGAGCCATCTCTGAAGGATCTCAGTTGTTCCTCCAGCTTGTCATCAGTACTCCGAAAGGCTGTAGCTTTTGAGGTCCAGAAAGATTACTGCTTGAGAGCACAAGCTGGACTAGGAATGGAACTAGAAATACACCAGAGCTCTGCAAACGGCAAAGGTTTGTCCTGGGCTATCGCTCTGCAGTGTACATTTGTGTTGATAAATTACAGCGGTTAAGCCGTCCACGGGACATTGGTTCTTGGATTAACAGAAGGAAAACAGGCTGAGAAAGTTTTACTGGATTGAAACTGGGACATTTGTGATAGAGCAATTTCTTTATTTTAGTGTGTTTTTCTTTACCGGTTTACCAGTTAAATACCCTCCCAGTCTGGTGTATTTTATCAACAGTGGACTTTGTTACGTGGCTGAACAGTGTGTGTGTGCATCCATGTGTTTCTCCCCCGGACTGGATTTTTAATATAAGGAGCAGAGCACAACTCAGCAGAATTAAACAGGCTTGCTTATCCAGCTCTGGCTCCATGTGTATTTTTGTGAGAGGTGCTTCACTGCTCTGTTTTGCAATTTCTCTGTCTTCCAGGTGAAGATGATGGCAGCATGCTGTCACAGTGGGGTAGGTCCTGTATAAAGAGGTTTTAGAGTTTTGTAATGAAAGGAGGCATGAAAGTTCAAAGTATTGCTAATTAATGCTTTGAATGAAAAGCTGCTAACTGATCTGGCTTAGGGTGCTGTTGAGGGCAGCTTTCTTTGGAATTTAACCTGAGGAAACGGCGTACTACCGGTGCCTGAGCACACCTATGAGTTCTTGGCTGTCACTTCTGTTTGCCTTTGCACGGGGAGGCAGGCAGCTGGCTGCCGAGCAGCTGCTGCTGGTGAGCGGCTCTTTTCCTGTGTTCAAAGGTGCTGCAGGTATGACTGTGCAGTGCAGAACGACAGCGTGTAGCAACCTGCAAGGAGCTACTAGGGGATGAGACTCAAAGCACTTTGATTCTGAACACCAAAAGCACATTTAGCACCATTTTGGTGGTAAGTTACAACAAAGCAATACAAAGTGGGTACTCTGCATCCGATTCTTCATTTGCTTAGTCAACATTTATCTTCTGTTACACAACAATCTTAGAAAAAGGTGGGGGAAGAGACACGAGTGTAAAAATGCATATTTAACTTTCTTGGTAATGAAACAATCAGAAAACCACTACAAGATAGTGCGTTATCTAGTAATTCATTCATAGTTAAAAAGGAGGTAACAGGAAGCTGCCAACTAGTTTCAGTCTGAAAATATGCACAACATATGTTTGTAACATAAGGTTCTCTACTGATAAACCCTGTGGTGGTCAGCACCTGTTTTATCTGATTCATCTGAAAATATTGCTCACTGCTGCTAGAAGTTGTTCATCAATCCGTTTTCATCAGCGCAGCCTGACGGGTTGGCTCTCTTGCCTCCTTTCTTTAGTTGTTGGTGCTGTTGTTGATTTGCTGTTCTCAATTGCAGAATCATTCCTGAATCATACCAGATTATACCAGAGCATAGACTGAAGATTCATAGATCTTCAGATCCCCAGAAGGGATATTGAAGCTGAATGGCAAGGAAAGGGAATTTTTTTGCTGGTGGTTGATTTGTGTAAATGGTAAATCTGTATATTAAACAAGTACCACAGAGCATAAATAATAGAAAAGTAAGCTTTGATTTAGGCTGAGGGAGTGTTTACACATAAAAAAATGCCAAACAAACCAGCCTCCTAGTATGTGCTATAATAGTTGTTTGCACTCTACATAAACTGAAGAATCAGACCTCCCATTGTGGAGCAACTGTGTAGATGCAACATGTAAGGTATCTGAAGTACAAGAAGTACAGAGACTCTGTGATGATGGCTAAGAGGGCAGCAGCAGATTTGCTCTCAAAGATGGCCAGGGCCATTTTGACTTTACATTATGCTTTATTTATTGTTTATTTAAAAATAGTTACAAAAACATACTTCTGTTTAAAGTTCACATGTTGGAAAAACTTCTTGTGTTAGCAGCCCACAAGACGCATGACCTTAACTGGCAAAAAGAAATGACCTCAGCAGATGACATTTGGTCAGGCAGTGGCAGGATAAGATCAAGAAATTTTTGGTGAAGGAATACTACTTATTTCCTACCTTTTTCCCCCAAGATTGTAGCTTGCTAAAGGCCGGATGCCCTCCACTTGCGCTGCAGGATGAAGGCTCCCGACTGAGTACTCTCCGTTAATAACTCTCCCAGGATTTGATAGGCACAACTCACGACGTTGTACATGTCCGGGAACTATCAATCCTAAGATAAAGCCTGTTCTGTGTTGAGTGGCTCTGGTGAAGAGCAAGCCCAGCTGTACCTGTGGTCAGGTCAAGGACATGTTTCTCCTTCTCAGTGTCCTGTCAGCTCTGGAGGTTTGGTGGGTTTCTCCAGCTGTTGCTTTTCCTGCTGGAGTCAGATTACAGAGTTTATTTGAGCAGATTCCTTTAACTATCCAGAAAATAACAAGCAAAATGAGACCATGGGATAGCCAAGAGGACCAGACCCTCAGTTTATCAAATATTAGTAGTCATATGGGGTGTTACAGGTAATTTCCTGTCATGAACGAATTGAACTAAATGCCGAGTCTTTCGTCTGCCCCATCAACGTGTTTTCAGATGTGTCCACACCTCGTCTTTTCCTGTACAGTGATCCCAGTGTCAGAAGTGAGCTGCTCATAGTTGCAATTTTGCTTACCTGACAGTTTCTTAGTTTTAATGTGGCTGTTGATCACTTGTGTGTGTGCCGGCAGCTGATTTAACCGGGCGATAGGGCTGACCACAAGAGGAAGGGTTCAACAGTGCTGTAGGATTTATTTAATTACAAAACAAAGATTAGCCAACACAGCATGTTTAAAGCTGGTTTTAGTAGGAATGCTGGCAGCGGATGAACTGATCTGATGTCATTTCTGGCATCCTGTACCAGTACCATACTTTCCACCATGTAGAAAGGTAACCTCCTATTCTTAGTTTTGACAGACATTGACAAAAAGTTCGTACTGGTTTCTGGTTGGTACTTAAATTACTCTTTATAGTACAAAGAAGGAATCTCTTCCAGGGCTTTGCTGCAGCTAAGAGCGGGCGGCATGACTGCAAAAGTTGTCCTTTTAGAGTTATGCCGTACTCCAAGAATGGCCGAGATGTTGGCGACCAGCAAGAAGAATACTTAGTTCATGTGAACGTGTGTTCTGGTGCTACAGCTACAGTAGAAGAGCCACTGTTAGGAGAGAATGGGGAGAGTTAAACTAAGATATTCAGGAAGTCCTGCACTGACCTAGAGGAGACTTTCTTCTAATCTAATTCTTTGTTCAGCATCTGTTGTATGTGTTGCTGTGTGTATTTCTGTAATCACGTGACTTGACAGAAGAGAAGTTTAATAGTATCTTGTTTATTTTAATACATAACAAGAGGAGTGGTGCTTCCTTTGATGTCATGCTTGTAACACCTCGCACTTTATAAAGGTACAAGAAAAAATAGGACGGTTGAAAGAACATTGAGCTTCCAACTTTGATCTCTGCTTCCCAACTTATTTCTGTGTCAGTTGCTATGAAGTCTGCATTGCGAAGAGAATGTTACGAAGAGTTTCTCCTCTCAGCTGGAAGAAGAATGTCAAAGTTCAAGAGAGGAAAAGTAAAGGAGCTGTGATTAAAGATATTGCGTTTATCTTGGAAGTCTTTGCTCACTTAAAGCTACCTTTGTGATTGTCTGGAAAAGCAAAATGAGTATGAAACACAATGGGGAGCTGTTTTAATGAAGCAGCTCTAGCTCTTGGGGCCGCTAGCTAATACAGTTTAGTGTTGACTTTTTATTTATTTTGATTATTTTTCTTTAAGTGCTCCTTTTCAGGCTATTACGGGCTGACCTGCTACATAGTAATGACCACAAGTAAGTAGAAGAAAATTAAAACTTTTAAATGTTTTTCCACAGCACGCACTTCCTTCTCAAATACCTGTTTAAACAAAAGCTACCTAAACATTGCTGAGGAGTGGGGGGGGGGGTGACTTTTTATTTATTTTGATTATTTTTCTTTAAGTGCTCCTTTTCAGGCTATTACGGGCTGACCTGCTACATAGTAATGACCACAAGTAAGTAGAAGAAAATTAAAACTTTTAAATGTTTTTCCACAGCACGCACTTCCTTCTCAAATACCTGTTTAAACAAAAGCTACCTAAACATTGCTGAGGAGTGGGGGGGGGGAAACCAACCCAGTTCCTACTGAATATCTGAAGGACTGCCAGCTTCTGCCAGGATCCTTTTGCTAATTATTCCCTGGAGTGGCTTAGGCGTCTCTTTAACTTCAAGCATGGTGTGCGTCGGGGGATTATTTATAAGCTTCGAGAGAGGCAGGCACTTGAATCGTGTTGTTGAGTCAGTTGTTCAATCATGCAGAGTCTTGGGGGTGCAGCAGTTTTTGTATTTAGCTCTCACTATATCCTACCTACAAAATTGCATCAGTTGTCAGCAATTACAGTTGGTTTTTTCCTATGTGTAAGTAAAAATGGTTGGTTTTGCTGTAAGAATACGTGGTGCAGTGCTCTTGACATTATAGATCAATAGATTAGCCTTGTGCGGCCAGGAAATAGAGTGCTGAGCCACCTCATCTTGTAATAGTGCAATAGATGGATCCATTAATGCACACGCTGTTATTTTGTGTCTGAAAATAGTCAAGGACAGAGATTTTTTTTTTCTGTGACTACACTGAAATAAATATTTGATTTTATGAAGTAAGGTAAATAGCCTTGGGTTGAATCATACCTTTTGTCATAACCTGGTAACTGTAAACTCTTCTAGTCACAGAAACCAAAGTAACAGTGATTTTGCTTGTTTGAGGCAGAATAGCTAAAGTTTGAATTTTCAGATAAGAGAAGGTGTACAGAATTAGTTGTGTGGTATTACTTTATCTGGTAGCATGATTCTCCAGGGGAAATAATCACTTCTACTGTTAAATAAGGGCTGCAGTCTGCTGGAGAATCATTAAAAAACATGATAATGAAGTCAGAAGGTAATTAAGATCAAGGAGAAGCACTCAGCTGTGCTTTACATGACCTCTTTCTTTAACGCTGGCCAGTTACTCCCTAGTGTTGGTATCTGTGGTACTTCTATAGTCCCCATTATCATGGAATCCGAAAACTTCAGTCTTTAATGTACCTCTTGTTACAGATGCGTTGTGAGGTGCAAAGTGATACGGGGAAACAGAGTGAAAGAGATTAAGGGAATGGCTTAGGGACAAACAGCAAGTCTGTAGGAGAGCAGAGGCTGCATCCCAGGTTAGTGTTCCAGCCCTGCAGTCTAATCTTCTAACTATTAATCTCCCTATTTATTAATAATTTGAATAATTGATTATGGAAGCAGATACTTTGGTAGCTGTGATGGCAAAAAAGCTAAATATATATTTCAGCAAATTGTTTTGCTGCCTATTTAAATAGAGTGGAAGAGGGTTCTCCATAGGCTGTTCTGGACATGGCAATCTTTCATCTGGGTGTTGGAGACGTTCTTCACCAGTACTTGTCTCAGTGTAGCATCATCCCTGAGGCCCCTGGTCATTAACAGGAAGATAAATGGGCATTGCAGGTGCAGTGCCGTAGAAATGGCACTTCATTTCTGGGTGGTGGCAGTAGCCAGCCATGGACAGTGCGCAGCGGTAGATGGCATGGAGGCCTCAGTGAAAAAATGCCTTTAGGCACAGGTGTGAGGAAGTAGGAACCCTTCAGGAAATGCGGGGTTGGTGGTTTCTGCCTCCAAAGACACTGCTCATTCTCTATCAGAGGTTGGGGATTTAGTGGTCTGATTCTGCTTTAGCTTTACACCTGGCAGAAGAAATAGTTTTTAAAATGAAACTGGATAACCTTCACGGATACCGATGTCCTGCAGAAGGTAGAAAAATCATTTGAGAAATCTTTTGGTAGATTTTAAAAAAGTTTCAATTGGTGAGTTTGAGAATTACAAGGAAAGTGAAGGTTGTTAGTTGTTTGGGTTTTTTTCCAAGTTTCATAAAGCAGTAATGTAGAAAGAGGGTTTTTTATGTTAGTGAATTTGAAGTTTTGCAGATAGTTTTGTTTCTTGCTTTTAGATTCATAGATGCTTTTGAAAACAATTTAAGTTTATTTATCTGATGAATTCTTACTGGAAGTGGGTTATCCAATATAGAAGCGATGTAGATATGGAATTGATTTAAACCATTCTTTCATTTCCAGTGGATGTGTGTCTGATCCCTGACAGTGGCCAGGACCTGATGTGTGAAGGGAATGTTTTAAGGCTTCCAGAGGCAGTAGACAGTACTTTGCTAAGTACTGAAATTACTGGGGGTTCTTTCCCT